>NW_017672432.1:186944-192443 GCF_001879085.1 Nicotiana attenuata | reverse complement strand
ATGAAACCCTTGGGCCCTATATATAGAAAAAACCGTGGGCCTCATACTCACCTACCAGCGCGGCCGCACAAAAACGACCGCGGACCGCGCTGGGTTTGAACATAAGAAGTTTCAGAGGGAAACCTTGCGCGACCGCGTTAATGTGTACCGCGGACGCGAAGGTCCACCGCGGACCGCACAAACTTGACCGCGGCCACAGTGGAAAACTTCAGAGAGCACTGTATTTTTAACATGCCAGCGCGGACCGCACAAAAGTGCACCACGGTCCGCACTAGCAAACTTCAGAGACTACCAGATGTTTTTCCTTTGTTTTGCACTGCTTCAACACAATCCCTGCAACATCTCACAAACAATTAGCTCAAAAATCCTAAGCTACAAAGAAAATCAAAGATAAAGAAAAAGACATGGGTTGCCTCCCAAGAAGCGCCTGACTTAACGTCGCGGCACGACGTATGTTACCATCACATCACTTCAAATCAAGAAGCGCCACCACGTGGCTCTCATCAAATTCTCCAAGAAGCAAATGAAAGCTCGTCCAGCAAGTTTGTTGACCATCCGAGCAATGAATGGCAAGGGATAATAGTCACTGTGGGGAACTTTGTTCAAATTACCATAGTTTATGCAAAACCGCCAACCTGTATCTGGTCTTGTAGGATGCCACACATCATGAAGATTAGGCATCATTTCATGCTCTACTGTAGGTAGTCTCCATTGAAGCTCCAAAAGAGGTGTTGCATCATCCTCCAAGATAATATCGGGCTCACAAATTGTGAGGCAGAGGTGTGACTCAACTTGTTTCACTTCCAATACCGGAGACACCTCAATTGTTGGCTTTTCTAGTGGAGTTTCCCGGTGAACAAGGTCCAATGACAATTTCCTGGGCTCACACGATTCCATGACATGTAAAGCATCTATGCACATGACTCTACTTGGATCATTAGTTACATCATGATCTAGAGGTGCGGCCACAAGGGGATTTTCAGCATTAATGATAGAACTTGTCTCATCCATGAGCACAGCTGTGACGATGTCAACAAATGAGCATACCTCGGTGCCATTAGGTTGACGCATGGACTTGCATACAGGGAAAATAACCTTCTCATCACCCACTCGGAATGTCAACTCTCCCGCTTCGACATCAACCAATGCCTTCCCCGTAGCTAGGAAAGGTCTCCCAAGAATGATCAGACCTTCAAAGTCCACTTCACAATCCAATATAACAAAGTCGGCCGGCAATATGAATTTGTCTACCCGGACAAGAACGTCATCAATTATACCCAAAGGCCGCTTCATCGACCGGTCCGCCATTTGAAGTCTCATCGAGGTTGGCCTAGGTTGCCCAATTCCCAAAGTCTTGAAGACTGAATACGACATCAAATTAATGCTAGCCCCCAAGTCACAAAGGGCCTTAGCAAACTCCGCACTACCGATAGTGCAAGGGATAGTAAAAGCTCCAGGGTCTTCAAGTTTCGGGGCCATAGAATGCACTATCGAACTAACTTGGTGAGTCATCTTTATTGTTTCACAATCTATGGAACGCTTCTTTGTGACCAAATCCTTCATGAACTTTGCATAGCCCGGCATTTGTTCAAGTGCCTCCACCAAAGGCACATTGATTGTAAGGCTTTTCATCATATCTATGAACTTCTTGAACTGATTGTCACTCTTTTGCTTTGCTAACCGCTGAGGATAAGGTGGAGGTGGTCTAGGCAAAGGTGCCTTGGCTTTTGGCACCACCAGCTCTGGCATGTCGATTATATGATCCCTAGACGGGTTCACGACATCTTGTGTTTCCTCCTCGGCCTCATCAATATCTATCCTCACCTCATTGTTTACATTTGTCTCAACCACATCTTCAACAATCAAAGGGGCATTGTCACACCACAACTCAACATCATAATCTACAACTCGCTTTTCTCTTGAGGCATGCACATCACCGCCTCTCCCGCTTCTTGTTGTAACTACCATTACTTGATTGGTGTTCCCGCCCTTCGGATTCACTACCGTGTCACTTGGTAGAGCACCTTTGGGGCGAGTATTCAAAGCTTGAGATATTTGGCCTAGTTGCACTTCTAGGTTCCGGATAGATGTGTTATGAGAAGCCAATTGTGCATCAGAGTCTTGGTTCTTGATCATCTTCTGCTGAAACATATTTTCAATTTTACACAAATCACCTCCGGAAGAACTCGGACCTTGAGAAGGAAAGGGGGGTGGATTGTACGGTTGTTGGTACATGGGGGGAATTTGCAAGCGTTTCCCCCTTCCACCATTATTCCACCCTCCTTGATTGTTATTGTTGTTGCTCCAATTATTATTGTTTTCGTTCCAATTGCCTTGATTGTTACCTTGGTTACCCCAATTGTTGTTTTGATTGTTGTTGTTCTAATTTCTGCCGCCTTGTTGTTGGTTGTTGTTATTCCAATTACCGCCGCCTTGTTGATTGCCCCAATTGCCTTGGGGACGCCATTGTTGATTCCCTTGATTTCCTCTATTCCCTTGGAAGTTATTGACATATTGACATTCCTCACTTTGATCATCATAGCACTCATTCGAATAACCACCACCATCATTGTTGTTGTCAAATTGCTCACCATTACCTTGAGGTTGTTGTTGCCCTCTTTGCCTCCTTTTTAGCATAGAAACACTTTACATTGCATTGACTTAGCGCGGGTTTTGAACTTGTTGCAATTGCGCCTTCGCCAACTGATTCATAGTTGTTGTAAGCTCGGCAATAGCTTGGCCATGATCATTCAATTCCTTGTGCAAATGGATGACCGTAGGGTCACCTTGGGGTACATTTGCTCGGCTTTGCCATGCCGAAGAAGTGTCGGCCATTTCATCAAGTACATCACAAGCTTCTTGGTAAGAAAGTTTCATAAAGTTCCCACCGGCTAATTGGTTCACAATGCACTGATTCGTGGTGTTTATGCCCCTATAAAAAGTTTGCTGGATCATCGCCTCGGTCATGTTGTTATTAGGGCACTCCTTCACCATTGTTCTATATCGTTCCCATATCTCGTGCAAAGGTTCCGTTGGCATTTGCTTGAAAGCTAGAATTTCATCCCGAAGAGCCGCCATGTGACTTGGAGAAAAGAACTTGGCAATAAATTTGTCCGCCAATTCATCCCATGTGGTGATAGAATGATTGGGGAGCCTTACTAACCAGTCCAACGCTTTACCCCGAAGAGAGAACGGGAAAAGCCTCAATCTCAACGCATACTCGGACACGTTTGTTTGCTTGCTCCCCCAGCAAGTATCTACGAACCCCATCAAGTGCTTGTAGGCATTTTGGTCGGAGGCGCCCGTAAAATACCCACTTTGCTCGAGCAAGGTCAACATAACATTTGTTATTTGAAAGTTCCCCGCCCGGATTCGGGGAGGAATAATGGCACTTGCATATCCTTGATTTGGCAGCACCCGAGGGACCGCTCTTGGAGGTGGCGGAGGAGGGTCTGGGACGTTATCATTTATATTGGCCTGGCGGCCTCTTCTTGGTCCGGGAGGTAAAAGAGGCACCTCATCATCTCCAATATCTTCAACCTCCTCCCCCGCGAGAACGTTTCCAAGAGGGTCGTTTCCATTTAAAGCAATAGTACCTGAGTAATCGACAAAAACAAAATTAGTAAACAAGAAGGAAAGAGAAGCAAAACACAAAACTAACCAAACAGATAGTCAACACCGTAAGCTCCCCGGCAACGGCGCCAAAAAGTGATCGCTGCCGACTCAACGCTACACTAAGGTAGGAAGAGAGGGTCGCAATAGCTTTTACCCGAATAGTGGTTCGGGATCGAATTTCCACTGGGAGCTAGTAGTGGAGTTGTAATGTCTGTCTAGTCTAGAGTTGCGGTTGTGCTTCTAATATCACTTCAAACATCTTTGATTTTTCTTTGATTTTTATATCTACTGTTGTAAACTAATGATTAAAACTAATTTATGCTACGGGAATATTGCTAAGTTGTATTTAATATAGAGAAAGGCACTAGTGTCGTGGCATTGCCTAGGTGGCTAATTAATGGGTAGATGCTACTAAGGATAGATTGACATATTTGGGGCTTATGCTATAACCGTTGCACAATTGTACCCACTCTCACACCTCTCGGTAGAGAGAGTGATTTTGCCCAATCGACTCTCTCCAGACCAATTGGGTAGGCCAATTAGACCAAGCAACTAGGGGTCAAGTAGGGTGATTACTCTCTCGAGATTTAACCCGTTAATTGGGACTACCATTTCTCATGGGTCCATCCCAATTCCTTGTTGGGTCAATTTTGGGTCATGGACTCTCTTTCTCAAGAAGAGTTAAACCCACAAAGCTAGAATCAGTGTTTGCAACCACCAATCCTTAATTAAAACCTAAAATCAACCCAAATAACAAACACCCAATATCAATATAACCTTAGATGGCAACAACCATCAATTACCCACACTAGGATTGAGCCACAACCCTAGCTAGTGAGTTTAGCTACTCATGCTAGATACAGAAATTAAAGAAATAGATGAAGAACTAAGCATATTAATTAATTGCTAAGAAGAAACTTCAATAATAAAGAGCAAAAGTGCCAAAAATGGCTACAATATTCGGTCTCACGAGCTCAACTGCGTTCAGAAAAATAAAACTTGACCTAAAAATGGAAAAAGGTCCTATTCATACTGGGCTGGAAAAACTGGACAAAATACCCCTGCGGGGTCAGCGCGGACCGCGCAAACATGACTGCGGCCGCACTGGCTCTTGAACTCCTGGTTTCTGCTTCTCTGAAGTTGAGGACCGCGGACCGCGTGAAAATGTAGCGCGGCCGCGGTGAAAGTTAGCGCGGCCGCACAGAAATGAACGCGGGCCGCTTTGCTTGGAATTTGCCAAATTTTGGCTCTCTGAGTCTCTGTTCCGCGGACCGCGTAAAAGTGTAGCGTGGCCGCGGAGCCTGACCGCGGACCGCATAGAAATAACCGCGGCCGCGTAGCATGCTCCCTTGAATCTGCCATCCTCTGAACCTCCTAGTGCGGCCGCGTTCACAGTTGCGCGGTCCGCACTAGGTTCTCTTTTCCTCAACTTACTTAGTCTTTGACACTTGAGCAGGTTTCACTCCTTTTTGAGCCGGTATTTGACATTCGTCGCTTTGTCGATCAAACCTGCAATCAAGTACAACTTGTGAGCATTTTGGGACTATTTTGTCGCAATTTATAACCAAAGCATAGGCAAGTAGGGGCATAAAACACGTTAAAATCCTAACTTATCAACTCCCCCAAACTTAAGCCTTTGCTTGTCCTCAAGCAAACAAAATAAGACCCACCCCTTAAAGGAAAATCCAAGTAATTCCAGCTATCCTAAAGCAACCTCAACAAGCATCAATTGGGACTAACAATTGCCCTCAATACGGATGCATCATTAACACATTTAAACTTTTGAAGAACCATGGATCAAGTGTGACACAAGAGCATCAAGAGTTGACACATTTCATCAAAGAACTTATCTCAATTACTTTGGTCATTGTGGAACCCAAACTC
>NW_017672432.1:119451-185559 GCF_001879085.1 Nicotiana attenuata | reverse complement strand
GTTGATACAGGTAGGGAAATTTGTGTTCCCTGCAGATTTTGTGATTCTGGATTGTAAGGTGGATGAAGAAATTCCCATAATTTTGGGAAGGCCGTTCTTGGCCACAGGGAGATCTCTCATTGATTGTAAAACTAGGGAGCTCAAGATGAGGTTGAACGATGAGGAGATAACATTCAACGTGCAGAAATCTATGAGGCGACCAAGTGAATTCGCCAATTGTTCTCTTATTGATGCCGTGGATGTAATCGTGGAAGCGGATGATGAGACATTGACTATTGAGGATCCTCTGGCTGCATGTCTTGCGAATTTAGATGAGGTGAATGGGCAAGAATTAGCAGAATGGGTGCTGGCTCTAGAGGGCGGAGGGTTTTGGGATAGAACACTTGAATTCGAGCCCCTGCACTTAGAAAACAGGGAAACTCCTCTAGCCAAACCATCCATAGAAGAACCACCAAAGCTGGAGTTGAAGCCACTGCCTGCCCATCTCAAGTATGCGTTCCTAGGACCTAACTCCACATTACCTGTTATTATCTCATCTAGTTTTCTAGATGTGCAGGAAGAACAACTATTACAGGTACTCAAGGAGTGCAAGACTGCCATTGGGTGGACCATGGCAGACATTAAGGGGATCAACCCGGCATATTGTATGCACAAAATTCTGCTGGAAGAAGGGCACAACCTTCCAGGGAGCACCAAAGAAGGCTGAACCCCAACATGAAGGAAGTGGTGAAGAAGGAGGTGATTAAGTGGTTGGATGCGGGAATCATTTTCCCCATCTCTGACAGCAACTGGGTTAGCCCGGTGTAATGTGTTCCAAGAAGGGTGGTATGACGGTGGTAAAAAATGATAACAATGAGCTGATCTCTACAAGAACCGTCACAGGCTGGAGAATTTGTATAGACTATAGGAAATTAAATCTAGCCACCCGGAAAGACCACTTCCCACCTCCCTTCATTGATTAGATGCTTGACAGACTAGCAGGGAGGTCCCACTTCTGTTTTCTGGATGGGTACTCAGGGTACAACCAAATCTCCATTGCACCAGAGGACAGAGAGAAGACCTCCTTCACATGTCCATATGGAATTTATGTTTTTCGGAGGATGCCCTTTGGCCTATGTAATGCACCCGCCACATTCCAAAGGTGCATGATGTCCATATTCACTGACATGGTTGAAGACATAATGGAGGTGTTCATGGATGATTTCTCAGTGGTGGGAAACTCATTTGATGAGTGCCTTACAAACCTGACCCGAGTATTAAAGAGATGTATCGAGACTAACCTTGTGCTTAATTGGGAAAAGTGCCATTTCATGGTACGAGAGGGTATAGTCTTGGGACACAGGGTATCAAGAAAGGGAATCAATGTGGATCGTGCTAAAGTTGATGTGATAGCAAAGCTGCCACCGCCCACATCAGTCAAGGCAATCAGGAGCTTCCTCGGGCATGCCGGTTTTTACCGGAGATTCATAAAAGACTTCTCAAAAATTGCCAACCCTCTCTGTAAGTTAGAAAAAGATCACCCTTTCATGTTTTCTGATGATTGCAGGGTAGTATTTTAGGAGTTGAAAAAGAGGCTAGTCACAGCACCCATCATTGTTTCCCCCGACTGGGAGCAACCATTCGAGCTCATGTGCGACACCAATGACTATGCAGTGGGGGTAGTGCTAGACCAGCAGAAAGACAAGCTAATGCACCCAATTTACTACGCCAGTAGAACGTTAAGTGGAGCCCAGCTGAACTACACTGTGACTGAAATGGAGATGCTAGTTGTGGTGTTCGCATTCGACAAGTTCAGATCATACCTGATTTGCTCTAATGTAATTGTATATACTGATCATGCCGCTCTCAGGTATTTGATTGAGAAGAAGGAGTCCAAACCGCGCCTGATTCGTTGGGTGCTATTATTGCAAGAGTTCGACCTGGAGATTCGTGAGCGTATGGGCACAGAAAACCAAGTCGCTGATCATCTATCGCGACTTGAAGGAGCTGAAAACGCAGTTGAGGTAGAGAATATTCTGGAAACCTTTCCAGACGATCAGCTACTCGCCACAAGCCTTGAGGATGTGCCATGGTATGCAGACTTTGCAAATTACCCGGCAAGCGGTATAGTTCCCTATGACCTTTTCTCTGTGAAAAAGAAAAAGTTTTATCGTGACTGCCGCATGTATTACTGGGATGAACCTTATCTGTTTAGAATATGTGTTGACAATATGATCCGGAGGTGTGTCCCCGAGATAGAACAATCTTCTGTTTTGTAGGCATGTCACTCATCGGCATATGGCACGCATTTTGGAGGAGTCAGGACGGCAGCAAAAGTGCTAGAAGTCGGGTTCTACTGGCCAACAGTGTTTAAGGATGCACATCAATGGGTGAAGGGATGTGATGAATGTCAGCGAACTTGAAACATTTCCCGTCGTCATGAGATGCCCATGAACCCAATTCAAGAGGTTGAAGTGTTCGATGTGTGGGGGATAGACTTTATGGGCCCTTTCGTCAGCTCCTTTGGCAATAAGTACATACTTGTTGCTGTAGATTACATGTCAAAATGGGTGGAAGCTGCATCACTCCCCACCAATGATGCAAGAGTGGTTGTGGGGTTTCTGAAAAAAAATATATTCACCCGTTTCGGGACCCAAGAGCCATTACCAGTGACGGAGGAACTCACTTCTGCAATCGAGCCTTCGAGAAATTGCTAGCAAAGTACGATGTGCGCCACAAGGTGGCAACCCCATATCATCCTCAGACCAGTGGACAGGTCGAAGTGTCGAATAGAGAGATAAAGAGTGTACTGACCAAGACTGTGAACGCCACAAGAACTGATTGGGCGAAAAAGCTAGATGATGCACTCTGGGCCTACAGAACTACTTTTAAAACACCAATTGGTATGTCACCATATAAGTTGGTGTTCAGGAAGGCCTGCCACTTGCTTGTGGAACTAGAACATAGAGCTTGGTAGGCAATGAAACAGCTGAATCTGGACATTGAGGCTGCGGGAACAACTAGAGTCACAGAATTGCATGAGCGAGATGAGTTCCGATATCTTGCTTTCGAGAGCGCGAGGTTATATAAGGAGAGAATGAAGAGGTTGCACGACAAGAACATTGTTGAGAGAAATTTCAAGCCCGAAGACATGGTGTTGCTTTATAACTCAAGATTAAGGCTGTTTTTGGGTATACTCAGGTCACGATGGTCTGGACCATTTCGGGTGGTCGAAGTGCTCCCTTCAAGTGCCATAGAGATTGTCTCAGAGAAAGACTCTCATACATTTAGAGTCAATGGGCAAAGATTGAAACCATATGTATGGATGAACCCAAGGAAGTGTTAGTGATCCATCTGACTGAACCTTAGAGGTCGAGTGATCGAGGCCAACCCTACACTACTATTAAGTAGCGAGAGAGGTCGAAGCAGCTTTTACCCGATTTAGGGTCGGGATCGATTTCCACAGGGAGCTAGATATTGGAGTTGGGTGTCTATCTAAAGTGGAGTTGTGTATTTGCTCCAAATTGCACTTCTACACATTTTTGGTTTTAATTATGATTCTAATTTTTATAAACTACAATACTCAATTAAACTACTATAAGCTAGGATTAAACTATTGTGAGTTGTTCAAATGATTAAAAGGCACTAGGGTAGTGACTTTCGCCTAGGTGGTCAATTGACGGATTCTTGAGTCTAAAGCTAGATTGACACATTTGGGGAGTATAATGTAACCATTGCTCGATTCTACTCACTCTATACCTCTCGGTAGTTCGAGTGATTTTGCCCGAATTGGCTTTCTCAAGACCAATTGGGTATACAAATTTGCACAAGCAATTAAGGTTCAAGTCGGGTATTACGATCTCTTGATTTAACCCTTTAATTGGGGCTATCAATTCTCTTGATTACGCCCCAATTCCTTGTTGGACTAATTTTAGAGACTTAGGCTCTCTTTCTCAAGAAGAGCTAAAGTCAACTAAACTCAAACTAGTGTTTGCAACCACTAATTTAGCAATAAAACATGAAATTAGCCCACATATCAAACACCCATAGTCAATCAAGCCCTAAAACACAAGACCCATCAATTACCCACACTANCATTTGCCATGTTAGCAGACTCTTTTGTGAGGGCACACGCTGGTGCCATCAAGGTCGCCACCAGGAAGTCCGATGTTTTCAAAAATCAAATAGAGAGAAAACGATATGCTAAGGGAATTTGTATCTCGCTTCCAGATGGAGCGAATGGAGTTGCTACCGGTCTCCGATGACTGGGCAGTGCAAGCCTTCACTCAGGGCTTGAACGAACGAAGCTCGGTAGCCTCGAAGTAGCTAAAACAAAATTTGATCAAGTATCCCGCCGTGACCTGGGCGGATGTGCACAACAGGTATCAATCGAAGATAAGGGTCGAAGATGACCAGTTAAGAGCCCCTTCAGGCTCAGTATATCCTAGCAGGCTTTTAGCAAAGGAAAAAAGGTTTGCAGAAAGGAAGTCGAGACCAAACAAGGAAAGATACCAGCCGTATGTAGAAGATCGAAGAAATGCCCCGAAGCGTAATGTACCTCGAGGAGATTGAAGGACAGATCGAGGTCAAATTTCTCGGGGACTCATAAGTAAAGCCGGGTTCGATAGGGACACTAGGTCGATAGAGGCACCCCGGCTATCCGAGTACAATTTCAACGTCGACGTCTCGGGCATAGTATCAGCCATAGGTAAAACTAAAGAAACCAGGTGGCCAAAACCCACACTGTCAGACCCTTCACAGAGGGACGCCAATTTGGTATGCAAATATCACGGCACTCACGGTCATGGGACCGAGGATTGCATACAGCTTCGAGGAGAGGTAGCCCGACTGATCAGCGAAGGGCATCTTCGAGATTTCCTTAGCGACCGAGCCAAAAACCATTTTTGGGAAAGAGAGGCGAAGAGGAAGAACCACAGCACGTCATCCACATGATCATTGGAGAGGTCGACGCCCCACGAGGACCCGTTGTCAAGAGGATGAAAATATCCATCATCGGGGAAAAGCGGACTCGGAATTACATACCAGAAGATACTCTCACATTCAGCGAAGAAGACATCGAGACCTTGTCTTAGCCTCATAACGACGCACTGGTAATTTCTTTTCTTTTGAATAAATTTCAAATCAAACGTGTGCTCGTGGATCCAGGTAGCTCGGCCAACATAATCAGGTCGAGGGTGGTGGAGCAACTCGGACTGCTCGACCAGGTCGTACCCGCCTCTCGAGTCCTCAATGGATTCAACATGGCGAGCGAGACAACGAAAGGGAAGATCATCCTCCCGGTCAATGTGGCCGGTACAATCCAAGAAACCAAGTTTCATGTCATCGAATGTGACATGAGATACAATGCCTTACTTGGAAGGTCGTGGATACACAGTATGAGGGCAGTGCCATCAACCCTTCATCTAATGATGAAATTTCCAACCAAGGATGGAATAAAAGTTGTATACGGGGAGCAGCATGCAGCAAGAGAGATGTTCGCGGTGCACGACAACACCCTCCACCTCGAAGGAGCCAAAAGACAAACAAACAGCCAGGTAGCAACCACAACCAACATTCTCGGCTATGTCCGAATAAGGAAATAAAGGACCGTACCGCGTCCGGAGCAAGCAATTAAAACGTATCGGGACTTGAGCGCTGTCATTGCTAAAGTACAACCCTCTCCCTTTTCATTTGCGTTTTATACTAACTTATTGCAGGTATTCAATGGAAAGGAATCAAAACAACCACCAGCTCGAAGACCTTAGGTTTTAAAGCATGCGTTGCACTCTTTTTCCCTTAGACCGGGTTTTATCCCGAACGGGTTTTTCCAGTGAGGTTTTTAACGAGGAAACATCCATATATTCTACCTAAGGAGAACTCATCAAGTATTCAAGGTCTCTCTTCGATCAACCTCAAATACTGGGGGGGCATCACCCCAGGAGGACATCTCTCGGAAGAAAACGAACTATGCCTAGGAGGACCTCGATAGGAGAATGTTGTATTGGGCCAAACGGTCAATGAACCGTGTCCATATAGAATAATCGAGCCTCCAAAAGCAAAACATGTACGCATATATCAAGTAATTGAGGAATCCCATTTGCTTATCAAAACACTTTGTGCCTCAAAGAAGTTCACTACTCATAAGACGGCTCAAGGGCCAGAGACTCTCGAAACTCAAGGACTGTCATCGACAGTCAGCTCTCGACCCAACGAAGACTCGAACTCGTAAGACCTCGATCAGGAAACTTCGAGCTCATAAGCCCTCAGTGAGGCAACATCAAATATGTAAGACCCCAACAAGGCGTGCTCAAATTTATAAGACCTTAAAAAGGCATAACCCCGATATTAAGGCCAAGGCTATATATTCGAACTTGTAAAACCCCTAAGAATTCATACCGTCAATATAGACGCCGAGGTCACCGCACACGGGGATTAAGGGTTATGGCCAAACAAAAAGACTACGGTCAAATTAAAAGGCTACGGCCGAATTAACGCAGCTCGGAGACGTCCGACTACCGCCATATAACTAAAGGCCTCCAAATACTTCGAAAATACTTTGAAAAGAACTGGTTAATCAGGCTACCCTCGGCATAAGCAATGGAGCTTCGATAGATATCAGCTCTGAAAAATAAAAAAGGCTTTGAAAACAATCATCCTTTGATAAAAAAGGCTTCGAAAACAATCAGCCTTCAATAATCGCTTCGAAAACAATCAGCCTTCGATAAAAAGGTTTCGAAAAATTCAGCCTTCGAGCGAATCTCCCGAGGTACTCAGCTATCGTCACTTATCGACTCATAATCAAGGTTCTCGTTTGAGCCGTCGAAGAGTCAGACGAACACAAAACATGCCAATGCATAATCAAAACTTCAAAAGTCTTTAGCCGGAATGAGGGATAACTATAGCCATATTAGAGGTCGCATAGACCCAATCTAAAAAGAGCCTAAGGGCCAATGCATAAGAACCTAAGGGCTAGCCTGAAGAGCCTAAGGGCCAACGCGTAAGAGCCTAAGGGCCAGCCTAAAGAGCCTAAGGGCCATTATGTTGAAAACCTAAGGGTGAATAAGCCTGAGTCAAAACTTGATTCGAGGACCGAGCCCTAAACGATCAACTATTATCAATTGTTCATCGAACAAAACCAAAGGGTTACTTTTTATTATAAACAATGGTACAAAGATACGTTTACAATGCTCCCACGGGGAGCCCAATGCAAAGAGCAAGAAATGAAAACCTAATTTGCCGCCGGGGTCACTTGACCAGACAGAGCTCCCTCAGAAGTTGTGCCTTCAACGGCTTGTCCCTCGACCCCTGGAGCATCAACGGCCTCCTTCCCCTCAGGGACTTTGCCTTCATCTTCATCATCCTCCGAGCCGCTGGTCGAACCATTGGCTGAACCATCAGAAGAAGAAAGCATAACTGTCGATTCTTCCTCTAGAGCCTTCACCCTCTTGATCTCAGCAGACAAATCGATGCCCCTGGCATATACATCCTCAAGAGCCTGTCTCCGAGATCTTAATCAGGCATGCTCCAGGGCTCGGGTCAGTTCTAACTTGGCCTCTTTGGTTACCTACTGATCGAGGCCAACCCTGCACTACTATCGAGTAGCGAGAGAGGTCGAAGCAGCTTTTACCTGATTTAGGGTCGGGATCGATTTCCACAAGGAGCTAGATATTTGAGTTGGGTGTCTATCTAAAGTGGAGTTGTGTATTTGCTCCAAATTGCACTTCTACACATTTTTGGTTTTAATTATGATTCTAATTTTATAAAGTACAATGCTCAATTAAACTACTATAAGCTAATATTAAAATATTGCGAGTTGTTCAAATGATTAAAAGGCACTAGGGTAGTGACTTTCACCTAGGTGGTCAATTGACGGATTCTTGAGTCTAAAGCTAGATTGACACATTTGGGGAGTATGATATAACCATTGCTCGATTCTACTCACTCTATACCTCTCGGTAGTTCGAGTGATTTTGCCCGAATTGGCTTTCTCAAGACCAATTGGGTATGCAAATTTGCACAAGCAATTAAGGTTCAAGTCGGGTATTACGATCTCTCGGTTTAACCCTTTAATTGGAGCTATTAATTCTCTTGAGTACGCCCCAATTCCTTGTTGGACTAATTTTAGAGACTTAGGCTCTCTTTCTCAAGAAGAGCAAAAGTCAACTAAACACAAACTAGTGTTTGCAACCACTAATTTAGTAATAAAACATGAAATTAGCCCAAATATCAAACACCCATAGTCAATCAAGCCCTAAAATACAAGACCCATCAATTACCCACACTAGGGTTGAGCCACAACCCTAGCTCATGGGTCTAGCTACTCATAATTGGAGAGAATAACAAAGAAATAGTTGAAGATAAACTCATAATAATTAATTACTAAGAAGAACTTGAAGATTCAATGGTAAAATTAAGCTAGAATTACTCAAAATAGCAAAATATCCCAAGTCACGAGTGCAGCTCTACGTACAAAACTATCTGCTTGACCTAAAAATGGAAAAGAAGCTATTTATACTAAGCTGACAAACCTGGACAAAAATACCCCTGTGGGGTTAGTGCGGACTGCACAAAATCACGTACGGCCGCACTAGGGCTCTGACTTGACAAAACTGCTCTCTGAACTTGGGCAATACGGACCGCACAGAATTGTATGCGGCCGCGGTGGCTTCTAGTGCGGTCCGCATGAAATGGAGCGCAGACCGCATTGGTCTTCGAACCTGGATTTGGCAACTCTCTGAATCTTCTCTCTACGGAACGCACTAAATCGAGTGCGGCCGCATTGATCCTAGTGCGAACCGCACAAAACCTCGTGCGGCCGCATTGCCTTTTAGCCTGAATGTCAGCCTCTCTGAACCTCACTTGTGCGGACCGCACAGAATGGTGTGCGGCCGCACTGGCCCTGTTCTTCCTGAGCTTTGTCTTATCTTGATACTTGTGCAAGTTTCACTCCTTTTTGAGCTGATCTTAGACACCTTGTCACCTTGTTGATCAAACCTATAATCAAGCACAACTTGTGAGCCTTTGGGACTATTTTGTACACATTTCTAATCAAAACTTGAGCATGAAGGAGTGTAAAATACGTCATATTCCCTAGTTATCAACTCCCCCAAACTTAGGCTTTTGCTTGTCCTCAAGCGAACAAAATAAGACCCACCCCTTAAGAGAAAATACAAGAAAATTCAGCTATCCTGAAGTGACCTCATCTAGCATCAATTGGGACTAACAATTGCCCTCAATACAAATGAATCATTAACAACATTTACTCTTTCAAACACCATGGATTAAGTGCGACACAAGAGCATCAAGAGTTGACTCGACACATCAAAGAACTCTTTCTATTACTTTGGTCATTGTGGAACCCAAACTCACACATCCTCAGCTATCCCTAAGCAAACCTCACCTTTAGAATAGTGGCACTCAGAACAAGGTTAATGGAAATTCACTCATCTCTCGAAAAGAAAAGTCACAAGTCCGGCTCTAAGTACCATATGCTTGCCCCTTATGTGAGTCACCACTAATATAAGCTTCATTTAACTAGAGATCATATAAGGCTTTTGTGGAGTCATGGAGAAGACTTTTGGTTCTGGGTAGGCAATGTTTGGTCTAAGTAGGTTCCATCTTCCCTTAAGAACTTCTTTAGTCTCATTTTGGCACAAACTCACTTGACTTTTTGAGTCTTTTCACTTCTTTCAAGGGGTTAGAGAGACACACTGTCACTCTTTCTTATACATTTCAAATCATTTCTCCTTTCTCAATTTTTCACACCTTTCATTCTTTGCTTTTCTTGAATCCCTTTTATTCATTTCCACATTGAGTATTCTTTTTGTCTTTTTGCTTTTCTTTCTTTTTCATTGCCTTTCCTTTTCTTCATTTTGTACCTTTTTACCACTTTGTTGCAATCCTCGTCTCTTCTCCCAAGCTTTTACTTTTGCCATATGCTAAGGAAAGATCGGGTGCCAAGAGAGGGTATCTTTTAGAACGGGTAAAGGCTTGTATCATGGTTCTTGAAAGAAAAAGGTTTAAGGCTCAAAAGGGTTGACTAGGGATTTTATCTTTGGTAGGCTATGGAAATGTTCAAGCTATCATTTGGATCAAGGAGAGCCTATAATCATGTCTCAAGTCAAAATTCACTTAGGATTTCGCCTCAACAAACATTCAGGGCAAGTTCTAGACCAATGGCTCGGGACTTGGACTTGCAATGCAATTTCTCACCACACAAGCTATGGGATTGCTTAAAACACGGAGTCGGGGGCCCACAACGACCTTAGATAAGATTTGAGCACATAATGGTCCCGAAAACCACTTGATGATTATCGGTCAACGCAAGAGTCTCAAGGTCACAACTTTCACCATCCTAAACACAACGATTTGTTTTTGACCATGAGATCAAAGGCAAATGTGCTAGGCCCAAGTGAAGCTTTGCTTGAGGCACCCTTAACCACTAACTACTAAAAGCAAAAAGAAAACGGACTCAAACCCTTAAGAAGGTTGTCACGCCATCTATCATTGGGAAGAGCCACCCGGTTCACACAAATTCCACCTTTGGAAAGAACCGTGGCATTAAAAAAACCAAAGGCTTATTGCAAACGTTCAAAACAAGAAGCTACGAACATAACTAAGAAGCTACGGAAAAGAAAAATGCGGAAAGTAGAATGAATATGTACAAGAGGGGTTTTTAATCGAATATACAATACGGGGATGAATATATACAATGTAACATAACTTTTATATACAGACCCAAAGTGAAAAGTACGAAAAATGTAATGAAGTACCAAAATTATATACATACCAAAGATGAAAAATAAAGAAAGCATAAAATCTGTTAAATATATACAGTCATCCATACCAAATCAAAGTAGGGCCTACCCCCTCAAATGAAAGCTGGCATTGTCCTCAATGCCAACTAAGCAAAATAAGCACCAAAAATAGAGGAAAAAGGATATAGAGACTCCCTATGGCCCGCCTGTCTGCATGGGATCCTGAGTGGTCCCTGGGTCCTCAATATGCTCGGGAACCTCAAACTGGTTCCCTATGACCTGCTGCTCTGCTGCTGGGACCTGGGCTGGACCTGGACACGCTCCTGGGCTGCATCCTGTGGCTGACTGGAGGAAGCCTCCGGTGGGTCCTCCAACTGGATGACTGCATCGTCCGCATGAGGAATCACCCTTTGCCTCTTAGGAGGCCTCTCTGACTGCACTGGCTGGGGATGGGCTGCTGGCACAGGGTCCTGGAACAGTAAATCCAAAGGCAGATGATCTGCCTTCAATCTGTCAACCTCAACCCTCAACTCCTTCACGGACTCCTTGGAAGCCCGAGTCCTTCTCATCTTCTTGGCCTCCTTAGCAAGGTCCTTGAGAGCTTTCCCATGAGCATCCACAGCTTCTGTAAGCTTCTTCTGAGTATCAAGGATTTTCTGCTGATTTTCTAGAATCTCCTTGAGGGCATCCTCAATAGACTGTGGGACCTGCGGAGGTGGAGGTGCCGACTGAGCTGCTACTGTAGTGGTGAGGACAGACAACTTGGATGAAGCTGTCTACATCCAGTTGTTGATGCTGAGAAGAGCCTGGCTCAGTCGGTGAGCAGTCACTGGGTAGGCTCGGGAAGAGGGTATCTCTGGCTCTGCTGAAGTGGATGGACCAAGTGGAAAGTCTGCAGAGGTTGAGGCAGTATGAGTAGGAGCCACTACCACAACTGGCTCTTCAGACTGGCCAGATGGAGCAGTGGCTGTTCCCTTGTAGTTCTTGCTCTTCGGGTTGTCATCACCATGCATGTTATACCAGGAGAACGGGGCCTTTGCCTTTACCTTGATATCAAATGGCCTCTTCTCAACCTTGAGGTCCCGGAGGTACATGGTCAAGAAGTTGGGGAAGGGGTAGTTTCTGTCACCTTCAGCTACCACCTGTGTAATCACCCGCGACATCACATTCCCGACATTAATCGGTTATCCTGCCATGATCGATGCCACCAAAACTGCCCGGTGAAGAGGGAAGGAGTTGTCATGAGTAGTGGGGTCCAATCTGCTTCACACAAATATTTCCCATCCCTTGGCCTCAAAGTTCAAAATTCTCAAAATCTTTACTCCCGCATTCAGCCAATCGGGGGTGGTACCTGGGATTGCCAGATACTGTGCCAACCAAGGATGGACCTCTTCACCTAATTCCATCTTCGCCAAGAATAGCGACTCATCCTCCTCATCAAAACCCAAGTAGTCATTAATTGACTTTCCATCAAACAGTAGCTTCAAATTTCGCACCTCGGTTACTTTGGTGCCCTTTTTGATGTGGGCAGCATTGGTATAGAATTCCTTGACCAAGTGCTCGTTCGCATCCACACAGTCCCCCAAGAAGTATGCCCAGCCTATTCTCTCCCTAAATTGCCTTCTCACATTGGGGTTGTGAGGCAATAGGTCTCTATCAACAAAACTCCTCTCCGGGATCAATTTCCTCATAGGCCACCATTCCCTGAATTTATGGTAGGCCACCTCACTCACGAACCGGTCTTGCCACACCTCCGGGTTTCTAGTTCTAGCAACACCCCAGACATGAGGTTCACCCCCTTCTCCTACTACCTCTTCTCCCCTTACTTTCTCTCCTTCTCCTACTGCACCCTCTCCAGATAATGAAGCTGTGGGAGAGGTGGAGTACTCCTCCTTACTGCCTTCGGCTGAGCCCTCAGACGACCCAAAAGATACATGCACAGAAGCCTGAGCAGTGGGGGATGCTGGAGGAGTGGGTTCATCTGTCAGCCTAAATCTGTCCGGGAAATCATCCATAAACTCCGTAACAGAATCAGAGTCAGTAAGCTCCTTGGAAGGTACATACTCACTTCCCGAGGAATGGGAACCAGCTCTATCAGCGGCCCGAATCGCCTTCCATGTTGCTTTAATTGCCTCATGAACTTTGGGGATTAATTTTATCTTTCCACGTTCCCTCCCCGGGGAGGACTCTCCTCTGCCTGGTTGTTTAGCACCCTGGCCTTTTTGATTTTACCATTGTCTGCAAACAAATTCAGTCATGCTTTGTTAGTCTCAATATATACAATGAAGTTCAAGATTGCAGTGAAAGAAAATGTGGCAGACAGTTGAATTTGTTGAACAGTGCGGTCCACACAAAATGTAGTGTGGCCACACTAAGGCCAGTGCGGACCGCACAAAATCTATTACGGCCCGCGCAAAGGTGGGGTTCAAACTACCCACTCTCTGTATCTAGGCAGTGCGGACCGCACAAAATGGAGTGCAGCCGCACAGGAACCAATGTTGACCGAACAGAATGTAATGCGGCCGCATTCCTCAAAGATCAGAATGTTGACACTT
Source organism: Nicotiana attenuata (assembly GCF_001879085.1). NCBI lineage: Eukaryota > Viridiplantae > Streptophyta > Magnoliopsida > Solanales > Solanaceae > Nicotiana > Nicotiana attenuata. The sequence goes on along the minus strand of NW_017672432.1, from coordinate 172,268 downwards.
AGCAATGTGGTCCGCACAAAATGCCATTGCGGACCGCACTAAAGCACCGCGGACCGCACAATTTCCACCGCGGTCTGCACTGAACACCAAAAGACAACACCAACCTAGGGTTTAAGATATTTTGATTTTAAGTCCAATTTTAAACCTAATAAAGGTCCCTAAGTGTTTTCCCAGTGATTTTAACTATCTAATTCTAACTTTAACAAGGAATTAACTACCCTAAGCTACCAAATTAAAAGAAATACGGGAAGGAAAAGAGAGAAGCTAAGAAAGGAAAAATTAAAAGATAATAATCAAATCAAACAATCAAAGAGAAGTAAAATTTACTAGATGTAAGAGTTACTGATGATTAATCGAGGAAATGCAGATGAATGTGTACAAGCCTAGTGATGAACAGTGTTTTTATGAGTTTGAGAGCAAGAGGATCGAAAAGTTTCAATGTTGGGCCTCAGGTACTATTTATAGAAAAAGTCCTGGGGCCCAGCTTACCTACCCCAATGCGGACCGCACAAAATAGACTGCGGTCCGTATCACACAGCATTTTGCAAAGTTTGAGAAGGCAACCACTGTGGTCCGCATAAAATGGAATGCGGCCGCAGTGGTCCACCACGGACCGCACAAAATGTAATGCGGCCGTCGTGGAAAACTTCAGAGAGCCTGATTTTTCATCCTTCATCAGTGCGGTCCGCCCTAAATGTAGTGCGTCTGCATTGAAAACTTCCGAGACCTGAACACTTTTTTCACTATGTCCTACACTGCATCAACACAATCCTGTAGCATCTCACAACCAGTTAGTCCAAAATTAAATCCTATACTACAATGAAAATCAAAGAAAAACAAGAAGAAAAATACATGGGTTGCCTCCTAAGTAGCGCCTGATTTAACGTCGCGGCACGACGCATGTTACCATCACATCATTTGAAATGAACAAGTGCCACCACATGGCTATCATCAAATTTTCCCAAGTAGTGCTTGACCCTGTGACCATTAACCCGGAAAATCTCCCCATTTTTGTTCTTCAAATCAAGGGCACCAAACGGGGTCACAAACACCACCTCAAAAGGTCCGCTCCATTTTGACTTTAGCTTTCCCGGAAACAACCGTAACCGAGAGTTGAACAAGAGCACCAAATCACCTACTTTAAACTCCTTGCCACGAGCATATTTATCATGAAGGTACTTCATCTTGTCCTTGTACAAGGAAGAACTGGAGTAGGCATGGAAACGGAATTCATCAAGTTCATTGAGTTGTTCAACCCGGAGATTTGCAGCCACATCCCATTCAAGGTTCAATTTCTTCAAAGCCCACATGGCCTTGTGCTCTAACTCCACCGGTAAATGGCAAGCTTTCCCAAACACCAACCGGTACGGAGACATACCAATCGGAGTCTTGTAAGCAGTTCGGTAAGCCCATAAAGCATCGTCCAACTTCTTAGACCAATCGGTCCTATTGGCATTGACTATTTTAGACAGATGCTCTTGATTCCCCTGTTAGAGACTTCAACCTGGCCACTCGCCTGAGGGTGATAAGGAGTAGACACTTTGTGGTTGACACCATACTTGGCAAGCAAGGAGTCAAAAGCTCTGTTGCAAAAATGCGATCCTCCATCACTTATAATTGCACGAGGAGTGCCAAACCTTGTAAAAATGCTCTTCTTTAGAAATGCAACCACACTCCTAGCTTCATTGTTGGGCAAAGCCACGGCCTCGACCCATTTTGAGACATAGTCAACCGTTACAAGAATGTAGGTGTTTCCAAACGAGCTTACAAATAGGCCCATGAAATCAATACCCCAAACATCAAAGATATCCACTTCTAGAATGGTATTTAGAGGCATCTCATCTTTTTTCGAAATAACGCCCGTTCTCTGACATTGGTCACACCTTTTCACGAGATCACTTGCATCTTTGTACAAAGTTGACCAATAAAACCCACAACATAGAACTTTCGAAGCTGTCCTCGCCCTGCCATGATGGCCACCATAGGGAGAGAAATGACAAGCCTCTAAGATACTCGATTTCTCTTCCTCAGGGACACTCCTCCGGATCACTCCGTCAGTGCAAATCTTGAATAGGTATGGCTCATCCAAATAGAAGTCCAGACTATCCCGTTTGAGCTTCTTCCTTTGGTTAGAAGAGAGCTCGTATGTGATGATGCCAGTCACAAGGAAATTAGCAACATCCGCAAACCATGGCATATCACTCATCGACACAAAAAGTAGCTGCTCATTGGGAAATGCATCATTGATATCTAGCCCATCACACGGCCTTCCTTCCTCCTCTAAGCGGGACAAATAATCTGCCACTTGGTTTTTACTACCTTTCCGGTCCACAACTTCCTAATCAAACTCTTGAAGTAATAAGACCCATCGTATCAGTCTAGCTTTGGAGTCTTTCTTTGCCATCAAGTCTAAGAGTTGCATGATCGGTGTGCACTATGACCTTGGCTCCCATAAGATATGGCCGAAATTTTTCCATTGCAAACACAATAGCCAACAACTCTTTCTCAGCTACCGTGTAGTTCCTTTGAGCCTCATTTATTGTCTTGCTCGCACAGTACACCGGATGAAACATTTTGTTCACTCTTTGACCCAAAACTGCCCTAACCACAATATCACTCCGTCGCACATGAGCTCGAAAGGCAAGCTCCAATTGGGTGCGGTAATGATCGGGGTGGTGGTCAACTTATTCTTGAGAAGTTCAAAGGCCTGCATACATCCCTCATCAAACACGAACTTTGCATCCTTTTCTAGCAGCTTGCACAAAGGATTCACTGCCTTCAAAAAATCCTTGATAAATCACCGGTAGAACCCCGCATGCCCAAGAAAACTTCTAACCCCCTTGACAGAAGTGGGGGGAGGAAGTCTTGAAATCACCTCAATTTTGGCTTTGTCAACCTCAATACCATTCTTTGAAATTTTATGACCCAACACTATGCCCTCCTCAACCATGAAGTGGCATTTTTCCCAATTTAGCACAAGATTGGTGTCTTCACACCGGGCCAACACTCTATCCAGATTTTTCAGACACTTATCAAATGAATCACCCACAACACTGAAGTTGTCCATGAACACCTCCAAAATATCTTCCACCATATCGGTGAAAATGGCCATCATACACTGTTGGAATGTTGTCGGTGCATTGCACAACCCAAAGGGCATCCGAGAAAAGGCAAAGGTGCCATATGGACAAGTAAAGGTTGTCTTCTCCTGATCCTCTGGAGCTATCAAAATTCGATTGTACCCTGAATAACCGTCCAACAAACAATAGAAGGCACGCCCAGCAAGACGATCAAGCATCTAGTCAAGGAAAGGCAACGGGAAGTGATCCTTGCGGGTTACCTTGTTCAGCTTACGGTAGTCCATGCACACCCTCCATCCAGTCACTGTCCAGGTTGGAATAAGTTCATTATTAGCATTGGTCACCACGGTCATACCACCCTTCTTTGGCACACACTGCACCGGTGAAGTCCACGAACTGTCAGAGATAGGGTACACCACTCCGGCATCTAACCACTTGATCACCTCCTTTTTTACAACATCTTGTATTGCCTCGTTCAGCCTCCGTTGATGTTCCAAGGAGGGTTTTGCATCATCTTCCAGAATAATCTTGTGCATACAGAATGTGGGGCTTATTCCCCGAATGTCAGCTAAAGTCCATCCAATTGCCTTTTTCCGCTTTTTGAGCACCGCCAATATGGCATCTACCTGCATGTTAGTAAGACAAAAGGAAAGAATAACTGGTAAAGTTGAAGTAGGGCCTAAGAATTCATACCTGAGGTGTGGAGGGAATGGCTTCAACTCCAACACCGGAGGTTCCTCAATTGAAGGCTTTGTTGGAGGGGTCTTTCTATTTTCAAGATCCAAAGAGAGTTTCCTAGGCTCATAAGAATAAGAGCCCATTCCATGTAAAGCATTCACGCACTCCACCCGGCCCTCATCATCATTGACATCAAGATTCAACAATACATCTTCCAAAGGGTCCTCCACATTGATCATTGCACTAGTATCATCAATTATCACAGTCGTGACAAGATCCACAAATGAGCACACTTCTGTACAATTGGGCTGCTTCATTGACTTGCATACATGAAAAATGACCTTTTCATCACCCACCCTGAAAATGAGTTTCCCTACTTCTACATCAACTAGAGCCTTCCCCGTAGCAAGGAAAGGTCTCCCCAATATGATCTGGACTTCATAGTCTACCTCACAATCCAAGATCACAAAATCAGCTAGCAAGATAAATTTATCCACCCGGACAAGCACATCATCAACAATACCCAATGGTCGCTTCATTGATCTATCTTCCATTTGCAATCTCATGGAAGTTGGCTTCGGTGGCCCAATACCCAAAAGTCTTGAAAACTGAGTAGGGCATCAAGTTGATACTAGCCCCTAGATCACACAAAGCTTTAGCAAAGTCTGCACTCCCAATAGTGCAAGGGATAGTGAAAGCACCGGGATCCTCTAACTTCGGAGCCATTGAATGTACTATAGCACTAACTTGGTGGGTCATCTTGATAGTTTCACAGTCCATGGATCTTTTCTTTTTCACCAAATCTTTCATGAATTTAGCATAGCTAGGCGTTTGCTCTAAAGCCTCCACCAAAGGCACATTATTGGATAAGCTCTTCATCATGTCAATAAACTTTTTGAATTGATTCTCATTTTTCTGCTTGGCTAGCCTCTGAGGATAAGGTGGAGGTGGCCTAGGCAAGGGTGCCTTGGCTTTTGGCACAATCGGCTCCGGCATGTCTATTACGTGTTCCCTAGACGGGTTCACGTCATTTTGCGTTTCCACCTTGACATCTTGAATATCAATCCTCACTTCTCCGTTCACATTTTCATCAACCACATTCTCAACCACCAAAGGAATTTCATCTTCTTGCAACTCAACTTCATCACCCAAAACTTGCTTTTGTTTGGAGGCATTCACATCACCGCCTCGTCCACTCCTTGTAGTTACCGCCTTAACATGATTGTTACCAAACTTTGGGTTAACTACCGTATCACTCGGTAGAGCCCCCTTAGGGCGAGTATTTAAGGACTGTGAGATTTGGCCTAGCTGGACCTCCAATTCCTGATTGAAGTATTGTGAGAAGCCAATTGCGCATCAGAGTCGGCCTTCTTTTTCATCATCTGTTCAAACATCATTTCAATTCTACCCATTTCATTGTTGGAAGAAATAGGACCCTGGGATGGAAAAGACGGTGGGTTGCTCGGTTGTTGGTACATTGGGGGCCTTTGAAAGCCTTGCCCCTGATTTCCTTGGTTATTGTTCCATCCACCCTGGTTGTTGTTGTTTCCACCCCAATTGTTGTTGTTGCCCCAATTTCCCTGATTGTTCCGATTGTTATTTTGATTTCCCCAATTATTGTTCCCTTGTTGTTGGTTACCCCAATTGCCCCGGGATCTCCATTGTTGTTGTTGGTTAGAAGGATTGCCTATTTGGCCGTGGTAATTATTCACATATTGCACCTCTTCGTTCTGCCCATCATAACAATCATCTTGGAATCCACCACAGTCATTATCAAATTGATCCAAATTCCCTTGGTTCTGTTGACCTGTTTGTCTTCTATTGTTTACAAGCATGTTGACACCCTCCATGGCATTTACTTGGCAAGGATTCTGAACTTGTTGCAACTGTGCCTTTGCTAATTGGTTCATTGTTGTTGTATTCTGCTATGGCATGTCCATGGTCATGTAGTTCTTTATGTAAATGAGTGACCGTGGGGTCACCCTATGGCACATTGGCTCTACTTTGCCAAGAGGAGGATGTGTCAGCCATCTCCTTAAGAATAGCACAAGCTTCATCATAAGGCAGCTTCATGAAATTACCCCCAGCCAATTGATTCACTATGCACTGATTCGTTGTATTGATGCCCCGATAGAAGGTCTGTTGTATCATAGCCTCGATCATATCATTGTTAGGGCATTCCTTCACCATAGTTCTATATCTCTCCCAAATCTCGTGCAATGGTTCGGTGGGCTCCTGCTTGAAGGATAAGATCTCATCCCGTAGTGCTGCCATGTGCCCGGTGAGAAAAACTTTGCAATGAACTTGTCCACCAACTCATCCCAAGTAGTGCTGGAATGGTTGGGAAGTTGCTCAAGCCAATATAACGCCTTCCCTCTAAGTGAAAATGGGAAGAGTCTCAACAGGAGTGCATCCTCCGACACATTAGTCTGCTTGATCCCCCAACAGGTATCCACGAACCCCTTAAGATATTTGTAAGCATTTTGAGTGGCAGCGCCCGTGAAGTACCCATGGTGCTCCAACAATGTCAGCATCACGTTAGTTATTTGAAAATTGCCCGCCCGGATCCGGGGCGGAACAATTGCACTTGCATAGCCTTGGTTGGGACGAACTCTAGGAGCCACTCTTGGAGGTGGCGGAGGAGGGTCTGGGACGTTCTCATTTGCATTGGCCTGGCGGCCTCTATGTTGTCCTTGAGGTACAAGAGGCACCTCATCCTCTCCATTATCATCAACCTCCTCCCCCGCAATCACGTTTCCAAGAGGGTCATTAGCATTTAATGCCATTTTGTACCTGAAGTTGTGACACACAAATTAGTAACAAAGAAGGAAAGAAGAACAAAAAGTGATCGAGGCCAACGCTGCACTACTATTGAGTAGCGAGAGAGGTCGAAGCAGCTTTTACCCGATTTGGGGTCGGGATCGATTTTCACAGGGAGCTAGATATTGGAGTTGGGTGTCTATCTAAAGTGGAGTTGTGTATTTGCTCCAAATTGCACTTCTACACATTTTTGGTTTTAATTATGATTCTAATTTTATAAACTACAATGCTCAATTAAACTACTATAAGCTAGGATTAATATATTGCGAGTTGTTCAAATGATTAAAAGGCACTAGGGTAGTGACTTTCGCCTAGGTGGTCAACTGATGGATTCTTGAGTCTAAAGCTAGATTGACACATTTGGGGAGTATGATATAACCATTGCTCGATTCTACTCACTCTGTACCTCTCGGTAGTTCGAGTGATTTCGCCCGAATTGGCTTTCTCAAGACCAATTGGGTATGCCAATTTGCACAAGCAATTAAGGTTCAAGTCGGGTATTACGATCTCTCGGTTTAACCCTTTAATTGGGGATATCAATTCCCTTGAGTACGCCCCAATTCCTTGTTGGACTAATTTTAGAGACTTAGGCTCTCTTTCTCAAGAAGAGCAAAAGTCAACTAAAAACAAACTAGTGCTTGCAACCACTAATTTAGTAATAAAACATGAAATTAGCCCAAATATCAAACACCCATAGTCAATCAAGCCCTAAAATACAAGAACCATCAATTACCCACACTAGGGTTGAGCCACAACCCTAGCTGATGGGTCTAGCTACTCATAATTAGAGAGAAAAACAAAGAAATAGATGAAGATAAACTCATAATAATTAATTACTAAGAAGAACTTGAAGATTCAATGGTAAAATTAAGCTAAAATTACTCAAAATAGCAAAATATCCCAAGTCATGAGTTCAGCTCTACGTACAAAACTATCTGCTTGACCTAAAAATGGAAAAGAAGCTATTTAAACTAAGCTGACAAATCTGGACAAAAATACCCCTGTGGGGTTAGTGCGGACCGCACAAAATCACGTGCGGCCGCACTAGGGCTCTGACTTGACAAAACTGCTCTCTAAACTTGGGCAATGCGGACCGCACAGAATTGTATGCGGCCGCGGTGGCTTCTACTGCGGTCCGCATGAAATGGAGCGCGGACCGCATTGGTCTTCGAACCTGGATTTGGCAACTCTCTGAATCTTCTCTCTGCGGACCGCACTAAATCGAGTGCGGCCGCATTGATCCTAGTGCGGACCGCACAAAACCTCGTGCGGCCGCATTGCCTTTTAGCCTGAATGTCAGCCTCTCTGAACCTCACTTGTGTAGACCGCACAGAATGGTGTGCGGCCGCACTGGCCCTGTTCTGCCTGAGCTTTGTCTTGTCTTGATACTTGTGCAAGTTTCACTAGTTTTTGAGCTGATCTTAGACACCTTGTCACCTTGTTGATCAAACCTGCAATCAAGCACAACTTGTGAGCCTTTGGGACTATTTTGTACACATTTCTAATCAAAACTTGAGCATGAAGGAGTGTAAAATGCGTTATATTCCCTAGTTATCACCTACCTGGCTCGAGCATTTGCAGCAGCAGCATCTTCTCGGTATGAGGATATGAGCGCATCGGCTTCGGACTGCTGCAAATAGCTCAGCATCTGATTCAGCATGGAGATCTTTGTACTTACGACTTTCTCCCTTTGCCCCACGGAGTTGATGCTCAACCGAGGTCAGCTTCTCTTGAAGAATTTCTTTATCGGACGACACTTCATCCATGCGCTGCTTCAGCCCAAGGATGTCAGTATCCCTAACTCTAAGCTCCTCTCGCATTAGATCATCTTTTTGATTAAGCTGAAAGAACCAAACTAAGGTATTTAACGCTCAATTGAATAAAGCATAGAAGTAATCCCACGAAGGTCGTATTACCTGCTCATCGAGATCGGCCCGCTCTCGAGACATCCTCTCCAAATATGCTCGAAGGTCACCTAGCTCCCCCTCCTTTTGGGCATAAAGGGCCTTAAGCTCGTTCAATTCAGAAGCGAGCTTCCTAAATTCGTCCTCACAACGAGCCAACTCAGCTTGTGACTTGGCAAAGGCCTGGTTAGAGAGCATCAAGTCCTAAAAACACAAAGGAAGGGAATCAGAAAAGCATGAATCGTAACACAAAATACAGTGGTCAAGTCAAGATTACCTGTTTTTGAAGCTTCTCGGCTTCTTCGAAGGTCAATGAGGCATCGATATCGGGTCCTTCCTCAACCCCGGCAAAACAACCTTCAAACATATCATTCTCTCCGAGGGACGCCCCCACGGCGGGAGTTTTCATGTCTTGGGCATCCCGTATTTGCCCAGGAGAGAATGATGGGCCCAGTAGAGGCTTGTCTATATTGATCACCTCAAATGGTTCGACGGGGGACCTCTCCCCCTTTCGAGGGGTTTCGTTACTGGTTTCTTCGGATTCATCAACTATGTGCCCCTCGGCACCCAATGTGTTTTGATCGTCGGTCGGCCTGGGGACTTCGTCTGAGCTCCCTAACCGATTCCCTCAACTCGGGTAAGGACCACCTCGCCGGCCTCCTTCCAGCAGCCTCCGGCTCAGTCACTTTCGGCTCAGTGGACTTCGAAGAAGCACTGCTCCCTCTCCCCCTAAGTACCAGCTGGCAGTCATCATTCTCCTCGCCCTCGGCACAAAGATTTTCGGCGGCTTCCCTAGTTAAGGCCACTAAATCGGCCTTGAGCTTTTGAACTTTAGCCCTTTTGGGCTTCGTGGCTCAGCTGGTGTTTTCTTCTTCCTCTTTTTCTCCTTGGCAGGCTTCGGGGTATCCGCTTCCCCGAGCGAGGGTTCCCTCATCAGAACGGCTTCTCCAACGCCTGCATAGGCACAAAGGATGAGAATACTATCGAGACATATCTTCTCTAAGGAGCTCGGGTATGACAGAAATAAAAACTCACCATGATTTTTGGCCTCCCAACGGGTCTTAGCCAGATCACGCCACACGCACTTAGCATATGGGCAGATCGAATCGAGTCGTCAAACCCAGCTCGGGAGATCCTTGACAGCACCGGGGTACCACTTGACAGCTGTATCATCGAAGAGAGTTAATTCAAAAGCAAGAAAAAATATCCGATTAGCTAAAACATGTTTACTTACGATTCATATTCCATACCTCGGGGAATGGAATTCTCTAAGCAGGGATCAGATCCGAGGTCCTGACTCGGACAAAGCGGCTCATCCACCCTCGGTCCTTGTCTTCGTGCGATGCTAGCAAAAAGGCCTTCGGGGATCGACGTTTTAACTTAATCAGGCCACCTCGATAAAGTCGGGGGTTGTACAGTCTAATAAAATGATCTATGGTAAAAGGCATCCCCTCGACCATGTTCGAGAAATACCTAATCAAATAGACGATGCGCCAGAATGATGGATAGATTTGTCCAAGCGTCACCCGATATTGTCTGCAGAAATCGAGGATCACTGGGTCTATCGGTGGCAAAGAGGCTCCTACCGGGCCTAAGGTAAAAGGATATGTGTATACACTGAGGAAACCAGCTTGGTTCTTTGTTATGTCTTCCCCACATGAAGGAATCTCTACCTGCACCACCTCCCCCCATCGGCAGTCGACCTTCACTTTCTCAATGTTAGTTATTTAGGCTGATATATCGAGACAGGGGCTCGCATCGTCCCGGAACAGAGGAAGGGTTTTCGATCTGGAAATCAGAAGATGTGTCACAAGGCCCGGGAATACACTCCTCAATATTAGGAGGAACTACCGGTTTACCTTTGGTCGTTCGAGAAGACGACGAAGCTTTTTCCTTTTGAGGAACAGTTTTAGAAGTTTTAGCCATCTCTAAAGCAAAAGATCCGAGAGGATGGAAAATGTTGTTAGAAAAGAGAAAGGAGAGTCCAAGGTAATTGAAAAGGGCTAAATGAAATTTTGGAAGTACTAAGAGAGTAATATCTGCAAGGTTATGGGATTTTGTCTATTTATAAAGATCGTTTGAACGTGCTAAGGATGCCTAAAGGCCGACCGTTGGCCGCCTACAATTAATGATTTTGAGAATCGTACAAAAGCAACCCTTCAGTTACTTCAACCGCTTATGTCATGATGTTGACGCTAGGATCCAAGCATCGGGAATCAAATTGTCAAAAATTACTAAGAACAATCTGCGAGTCGGGCTCGAGTAGACACTCGCTCGACTATTAAGCCCAAGGGCTACCCGAGTTCGAGCCAGTTCTCACTCGGGGATTATTCATAAATCCTCAGAGCTATCTTTACTTCGAGTTCGATCAAACGCTCGCTCGACTTTTAGGCCCAAGGGATACCCGAGTTCGAGCCAGTTCTCACTCTGGGACTATTCATAAAGCCTCAAGGCTATGCTTACTTCAGGTTCGAGCAAATGCTCGCTCGACTATTAAGCCCAAAGGCTACCCGAGTTCGAGCCAGTTCTCACTCAGGGACTATTCATAAAGCCTCAGGGCTATCTTTACTTTGAGTTCGAGCGGACGCTCGCTCGACTTTTAGCCCAAGGGCTACCCGTGTTCGAGCAAGTTCTCACTCGGGGGATATGTATAAAGCCTCCAGGCTACCTTTATTTCAGGTTCAAGCAAATTTTCACTCAATTAGGGGCCACCCGAGTTCGAGCAGGCTCTCACTCGAGGACTATTTGTGAAGGCCTTAGGGTTGTCCTTATTTTCAGATGATCGAGCAACCGTTCACCCGACTGCTAAATGCGAAGGTTACTTGAGTTCGAGAAAATTTTCACTTGAGGGCTACCAACGAAGCCCAAAAGGGCTAGCTTTATTTCAAAAAATCGAGACACAGCTCTCGCTCAACTCGGACTCGGAAATCCCGGTGACCTAAGTTCGCATCAAATCAATCCAAGCTTAGTCCGAGGGATAACAAAGAACTTCAAAAAATGTCATATTGATCGAATAAAAACCTAAGCGTTTATTATTTTCCAGAGCCGGTATTCGGACTAATCGTTAGAGTCGTATACTTGAATTTTTCACAAATGAAGGCAGAGTGAAGTTCAACACAAATCGAAGGTAAAATGAAGAAATTCTTATATTAATAAAAGATGTTTACAAAGCCGACGAGGGGCCCTTATACAGAAACGAAGAAGCAAAAAACAACAGCCAAAGGTCTAATCTACTTTTGAGGGAATGTCCTCAAGAGCAACATCCTCGAGAACCTTTTCCTCGGGGACTTCTTTTCGACCTTTAGAGCGTTGTCTTCGAGAACCTCCTCCGAAACAGCAATAGATGAAGAAAGGGCTATAGCCTATCAAAGAGCAAAAGCTTTTGGCAAACAAAGAAAATTGTGGCCTGGTGAAAGGCTTGGCGAGTATGGGCCTCGTCAGCACTACTATTGTGAAGCCACTTCTTGAGACATTGCACCGGTATGGGATGCAAAAGTTAGTAGATAGCACTGCTTTCACTCCATGGGAAGCAAAAGGAATGAAGCGCCACACCAGGTTGAAGTTAAGAGAGATGAGCAACGGTTTACAGTCCACATATCTTCTGATACGGGAAGAATTTGATGCCCTCCTCTCATCGATTCGAGCCAACAACAACAACAAGAACTCAGCATAATTCCACTTACAGGGGAGAGGCTTGGAGAAAGAGCCATGGCATAACTGATGAGGTTGCTGCCTTATGACCTTGTGGTCACAGGTTTGAACCATAAGAATAAGAGATCAGAAGAGGATATGGAGAACGGAAAATACTGAAGATTGATGAAGAAGGAATGAGTGAAGCTTTGGTTCCAAAAATCCCCCATTTATAGAGAAATGACGACGAAAACTGACGGCGCATTCAACGTTTTTGGGGAAACGAACTAGCGGTGCATTAAGTGCTCCTGGGGGAATGAACCGACGGGGCGTTTTGATCGTTTCGAGCGCCTATGTCACAAACGCGATGTCATCACGAGAGGTTCGAGAAAATCAAGGTCAAGACTGTTTCTTATCATTTTATTCTAAGAAACGCGGGGACTATCTGTATACGGTCAAAATCATGGAATGCCGATTCTAAGGCTTCTATGGCATTTCGAGCCCGGCCATGATGGGATCGAAGCGCAGCCCAAGGTTCATCCTCGAAGCACTCGCTTCGGCAGGGCATATCGAAGACTCATCATGGCGTACCTCGAGGCAGCAAGAAAATAAACGACCGTCATGGAAATGCGGAAAACTCCCGATGGCATGCGATGAGGACTGACAGAGTCTACAAGAATAGTACGAACCCATACAGAGCCGTTATACAGCTGTAGCTTTTCCTCGTTATTATTAGACATGTACCATCATTATTAGACATGTGCCATATTGGGATTCTCCCCTCCTATATAAAGGGGACCCTTGTCATTTTGTAACGAGACTACAACATATTGAATACAATACAACATTCTCTGCTCTTCTTTAAACGTGCTCAAACAGTTGTTCTACACATTTATTGCGTATTCTTTCATCATTCATTCATTGTTCATTTATTGCTCATTATTAACTGCAAAGGGTTATCTTTGAGGCCTTCATTATCATTGTTTCTTCATCAATAGTTCATCTCCGACTGCCCTTACTACCTCGAAGCTTCTGTTCCAGCCAGCTCGAGGCTCGATTTTGTGATAGCTTTGGTTTGCATTTCTCATTTTCTTTACTTACGCTTAGCATCTATTGCCTAACAACTAGTATTAAAATAAATCACATATTTTTAGAACCACCAAATCAAATATAATTGTCATTACCATTTTCAAGTAAACAATATTATACTGGAACTTCCCGCGTGTTGGAGTTCCAGCATAATATGCTGGAAGTTCATACACAGGTGCACCGATCTCCAGTGTATTATGTTGGAACTTTCCGTGTTGCATCAAAATAGTGTCTATTCTTCAATGACTTTGCAAACGCTGGCTATTTTTTAATGACCAGTCCGAAAACCGACTAGCGCGTGCTATTTAGAGTTAGCCATGCAAATGGATGGGACCCATAATGTTTATAATCACTATGTAGATAAAGCACAAATTAGCTTTATCAATACATGCTCAGAATTTAAACCAACATACAAATTAGATAAAATCTGGGTACGAGACTTAAATATAAATACATACTTTGTTCTAGGACTTAGCTTAGTTTCCTGCTTAATAATAATAGTAGTTGTTTAGTAACTAGAGATGGCATAACATTTTTTAAGCATCTCGCTCACACACCAGTACAAAACAGAAAAATATCCTACTATGGGAAGACAAGTTAAAAAAACATCAGAGTTTGGCAGAGAAGCATGGTGGACAAGAAGAGAAGATAAATAGTTGTTGCAAAAATTACAAAAATAATTGTGAAAACTGTGAAGATACTATATTGATAGAAGAAATAGAAAACGAAATTCAAGAAGAAAATAAATAAAGACTACACTCTAATAAAAAATATATAAAGAATTTTATAATTTTAAGAGAGGAGTAGAAAAATTGGAATAATAATAAATAAAAAGGAAGATTTGGATAGGATAGTTCGAATTCTGGATGGATTAGAAATCATAGTAGAAAAACCCCTCAAACACTGGGAAAATTAAGATAGTTTGTAAATTAGATATAATCAATAAAACGGCAGCAATAGAAGCTACTAATTATGATTTAGAAGATTTCATAACACAAATAAAAGAATTATTAGAACTAGGGGTAATAAGAAGATCTATTTCAAGACATAGGTCAGTTGCATTCATAATAAGAAATCATAATGAAAGAGTCCGGGGAAAGGCAAGAATGGTAATCAATTATAAAAATAAAAATAAAACCTTAATGATAAATGGATGGTTATAAATAATTAAATAAGGCAGAATTAGTAAATATAATACAAGGAAAATGAGTTTTCAGTAAATTTGATTGTAAATCCGGATATTGGCAAGTGAAGATGCATGAAGACAGCATAGAATGGACGGGGCTTACATGTCCAAAAGGTCATTTTGAATGTTTAGTAATGCCTTTTGGATTAAAAATAGCTCCGCCAATATTTCAAAGAAAAATGGATAATATATTAGGAGAATATAAGAATTTTGTTTATATTTATGTAGATGATATTTTAGTTTTTAGTAAAGATATAAGAGAACATTTATGGCATCTACAAATAGTTTTCAACTTATTTCTAAGAATGGTATAATAGTTAGTAAGAAGAAGATAGAATTGTGTAAAAACTATATTAATTTTTAGGAGTTATATTAGGTGACCGAAAAATAAAACTACAACCACATATAGCTAACAGAACATTTAGAATGCTTGATAAATTAGACAATGCCAAAGAATTACAAAGGTTTTTAGGACTAATAAAATATGCTAGAAATATCATAAAAGATTTAGGAAAAATAGCTGGACCTTTATATGTAGAGACAGGGTCTAAAGGACAAAAATATTTTAACATAAAAGATATTAAGTTGGTACAAATGATTAAAGAACAAATAAAAAACATACCAGACTTAAGTATGCCACTAAAAACGGATTATTTAATTGTAGGAACCTTTGGAAGTTTTGAAGAACGGAGGCAGTGTTAAAAGTAAGACCTAATAAATATAGCATTAAAAACGAAGAAAAAAATTTGTGCATACCAGAGCGGTAAGTATAAAGAAAAAGGTAATAGGAGCTAGGGCTGTTTATCGGACGGACTGGGCGGTTAATTACTCTTAACGGTTTGGCTTAACGGTTATCGGTTTTTAAATGTATTAATCCGCTAGCCACCCGATAAGATATCGAGCAGATTGATATCGGTTTAGCTCTTATCGGGTGGTTATCGAGCGGTTTATCGGCCTAATTCAATCTATATTGCGTGCATTAATTGTTTGCTGACCGCCTAGCACACAAATTCAGAATAGAAAATTACACATTGAGTCCAAACATACATGTCAGTTAACTCCTACGTAAGAATAATGTAGTGTGTCATGTGTTGTAGAGTGAAAAGATTGAAGCAATGACTGCCAACTTCATCACATAGAAAAGCAAGAATATGGATGGGAATCACTGTACCATTCATTATTTATATACATTGAAGAGCGATCATAATCATCAAACATGAGAAAACAGCATTTCCTTATTCAATACATACAACAACATTATACAAGTAGCCTAGTAATGTTTCAATGGAGGAAAAGACTATTGTTTCCTTATTGATTTAAGATCATATGCTACTGAATATCCATTCAACTAAACCATTCAAATTGCAGAGAGAGATCATACAGTAGGGTACACATACCTGCTGGTTGAAATTTAGGCGTTAGGGTTTCTGATCATTTAAGAATTAGGCGTTAGAAATAGAGTACTGGAAGTGGAAGGGTTTTTGATATTTAATATATATATGGATAAAAATAAATTATATATATATATATATATATATATATATATCATATTTTTAACGGGTTAACGGATTATCCGTTAAGAAAATTGAATAATCCGCCACCAAATCGATAAGCCGTCAATAAAAAACTTTACAATCCGTTCCCCGTTCGTTAAACCGTTAACCCGATACCAATAAGCCATAAACTTCGGTTTCGATTCGATTTTCGATTTCGGTTCGGTTNATATATATATATATATATATATATATATATATATATATATATATATATATATATATATATATATATATTCTTAACGGGTTAACAGATTATCCGTTAAGAAATTGAATAATCCGCCCCCAAACCGATAAGCCGTTAATAAAAATATTTCAATCCGTTCCCCATCCGTTAAACCGTTAACCCGATACCAATAAGCCATTAACCTTCGGTTTCGGTTTGGTTTTCGGTTTCTTCGGTTTTGAACACCCTTAATAGGAGCAGTATACGTGCAGAAATTTTAGCTGTCATTTATTGTTTAAATAGTTTCAGATTGTATATTTTGAATAAAATGGAAATATTAGTTTGAACAGAGTGTGAAGTTATAGTTAAATTTCATCAAAAATAAATGAAAAGAGCAGTAGTAGAAGAAGATGGTTAAATTTTCTACGCACAATATCTATATATAATAAAATTATTTTTGAACACATTAAAGGAAAAGATAACACTTTAGCTGATGAACTGAGTAGATTAGTATCAAAACCAAGAAAATAACAATGTTTTTCCTTTAAGGGTGTGTTTGGTAAGAAGGAAAACATTTTTCGGAAAATATTTTTTCAATTTTCCCATGTTTGGTTGGCTTAAATGTTTTGGAAAATATTTTTCTTATGAACTCATTTTCCTTCAATTGGAGGAAAATGTTTTCCTTATCAAGAGAAGGGAAAACATTTTCCAAAACTGCTTCTCAACCTTCCCTGCCCTCACCAACCCACCCCACCCCACCCTCCTCTCTCCAAAAAACGGTTGTTTTTTTTTTTTCAAATTTTCAGTTTTTCCGTTACCACTCACCCTACTACCCCTCCACCCCACCCCACCCCACCCCTTTTTTTTACCTCATTTTTTTTATTGCGATTTCAAATTTCTATTTTTTTGTTTTTCTGCAACCCCCCCCCCCCCCGCTTGTAATTTCAAATTCTGTTTTTTCCGTTTTTCTGCCCCCTCCCTCCCCCGGTCTCTTGCCCTACCCCCCCCCCCCTCCCTCCTCCCAATAAAAATATTTTTTAATATATTTTTCAGTTTTAGTTTTTTTATTTATCGGTTTAAAGGTTTAAAATTTTACTAGTTCCAAAGTTATGAATTTGGAAGTTTATATGTTTGAAAGTTTACGCGTTTAGAAATTATAAAGTTTACGGGTTAGAAATTCCGCGGTTTCGAAAGTTTAGCGATTCGAAAGTTTACGAAAAATGTTGGTTCAGAAGGTTGTTGGTTTGCAAGTTTATGACTTCATGTTTATTATATCTAAATTATTTATGAATACTCTTGAGAAGTCATTTTCCTTAATTTGCATACCAAACACCGAAAAATGAATAAAATTACTACTTATTTTTCAAGAAAATATTTTCTTAGAAACATTTTCCACGGAAAATATTTTCCGTTATACCAAACACACCCTAAATGTCCAGCAAAGTGTCAAAGATCGAACTACATGGCTAGCAAGGCTAAGACACAGACAGACAAAGGTAAGATAGACCAAATTTCGTCTACAGAAACATATTCGCTAACTTAATTAAAAAATGTTCTTGGCCTAGAACCTTTTGTAATTATTCTTGATTGTCACGATCCGAAGTTTTCACCTTCGGGACTGTGATGGAGAATAACATTTCACTTGCTAGGCAAACCAGCGTTAGAGTAATTATTTGCCAATTTTCACTTTGAACAATTTAACCAATTAAACAGAAATGAAGCCAAATAAAATACGAAATAGCATAATAATCCAATATCTAGTACAATCCGGATCAGGAGTCATGAGTACACGAGCTTCTAGAGGTTCTACAAATAGAGTCTGAATCAATACAAATGTCTCGAATGAAATGAACAGTAAATAAGGAAAGAGGAAGTGGACTTCAAGGTCTACGGATGCAAGCATATCTACCTCGAGTATCCAAAGAAGCTAATCCGAGCTAATGCGCCTCACGGATAGCTGGGACTATTACCAAAATCTGTACAAGAAGTGCAGAGTGTAATATGAGTACAACCGACCTAATGTACTTCGTAAGTGTCAAGAACATCAACGAGGTAGTGACGAGACTATGAGAGGACACCCACATAACTAAACATGTACAAACGAAAATATACGTACAACATAACAACGAATAATGATTAAACATGTACTATTGGAGGGGACATACGAAAGGGGGTAGAAGATACGGTAACTACAAAAGGAAACGACAACATAAAACAGTCAATAAACCTTCAACCAATAAAAACGGATAGACATAATGAATAAAGACTGCCCGACATCACTCATCGTGCTTTTACTCTCAACCTCACCATGAAACAATAACAAATGGCACGGCATCACCCTTCGTGCTCTTACTCTCAATCTCTCCATAAAATGATAGATACGGCACGGCCGTGATTTTACTATCAACTTCATCATGAAACAATAAATACTGCACGGCATCACCCTTCGTACTTTAACTCTCTTCCTCACTATGTATAAATCAATGAATGAAATAATAATCGGTACGGCATTACCCTTAGTGCTTTAATACTCTCCTTTACCATGTAGCAATGAATGTACAATATTTTGGAGAAAGAATAAGCAAGAATAAACCTTACGTCAACAACGGTTCCACAATACCTAACCTCAACTTCCGATAATACTCAATTATCACAAATAGTTCATAAATGTGGAACGAACGATCAGTAAGTAATAAACTAGTCTAAGCATAGATATCATAATCAAAGAAGAAAATAAATTACAATAAACAAGTCCCATCCACATGCTTTAACCCAACAACAACGCATAAGTACTCGTCTCCTTACATATACGGTGTACCCAATATTAAAACATGAAGCAAATAGGCAAACAAGACTTAATCCTTCAAGTCAAGGTTAACCACGACACTTACCTCGCTCCAAAATCGACTCAAAGCTCAAATACAACTTTGCCTTTCGAACAAGCATCCGAACCAACCAAATCTAGTAAATTATCAACCAAATAATTCAAAATAAGCCTTAGGAACTACCCACGAATGAAAGAGGTTCAACTTAGGTCATTATTGAAAAATACAACAAAAGTCAACTCCCGGGCTCGCTTGGTCCAAAATCGAAATTCGGACAAAAACCCGATTGCCCATTCACCCTCGAGCCCAGTTGTATAATTTGTTTCAAAATCCGACCTCGATTTGAGGTCTAAATTCCAATTTTAAAAAAATTCCTAATTCTACCCAAATTCCCAATTTCTACTATGAAAATCCTAGATTTTAGGTTGAAATCTTATAAAATGTAATGGGTAATTGAAATAAAGTAGGCTAGAATTGGGGAAGAAGAGCTATTGGAAAAATCGCCTCTAAGGTATCTAGGGTTGAAAATTTGAAAGAATGAACTAAAATCCCGTTTTTCCCATCATAAGTCCAGGCGCAGATGCCGCAATTGCGACCTGGGGTTCACAATTGCGAAGGTCCCCCATATCCGCTACCTCCGCAAATGTGATGGGTTTGTTCGCCATTGCGAACTTTGGAGTTCTGCAATTACGACCCCTTGATCGCAATTGCGAATCATTCCCTCCCCAGTACTTCTTCGCAATTGCGAACTGCTTGTTCTCAAATGCAAACCTGACAGAATCCCTAACAGTTCGCACATGCGAACATGGACCTCGCAAATGCGAGATCAGTCCCCCTGCCCATGCTCGTAAATGCGAAATTTCTTTTGCAAATGCGAGGCTCGCATTTGCGAACCAAACCTCGCAATTGCCAAGTCTGCAGACCTGATGCACCAGAATTCTTCTAAGTTCAAAAAAATCACTCTGTAGCCCATCGGAAACTCACCCGAGCCCTCGGGCCTCCAAACCAAACATGCACACAAAATCCAAAAACCTGATAAGAACTCGCTCGCGCAACCAAAACACCAAAATAACACCTATAACTACGAATCGGACACCAAATCAAATGAAACTTAAGAATTTTTATTTTAACTACCAGACGTCTGAATCACGTCAAAACAACTCTATTTTTCACCAATTTTGCAAACAAGTTGCAAATATAGTAATGAACCTATATGTACGCGGTGAAATCAGAGGGCCCGATTTCCCGCCTTTAAGCCATCTCGGGGAGTTACCTCGAGACCCCGAGGACATGAAGCCACGACTTGGTCCTCTCCTTCGGGGCTTGTCAAGCCCGATTCGAGGCCGAGATAAAGACAAAGAGGGGAAGCTCCCGAGATACGCGGTTGAGTCTGACAGGGCGGCCTATCCATAGCCTACGTTGAGGCGTCGCGTCAAGCCATCACATCTCCATATTTCGTAAATTAAATATACATGTATTCGTAACTGAGTTCCCCTCCTATATAAAGAGGACTCGCCCTACCTTGTAAGGTACTGATGTTGCTCCATTTTCTCCACAAGTGCAATAATATCTCTCTCTCTCTCTCTTCTCTCTAAAAGCTTATTGGCTCCCACTGTTCCGAGGATACCTCGATATCCTTCGCCTTTATATGTGTTCTTCATTTTATATGTGTTCTTCATCGTATAATTTAGTTTCGGCTATAAAGAGCTTTATTTGATCATATCTCTAACTGTATACTACCCTCTATTGTCCCCGATAGCCCAAGCTCGATCTAGAGGTCGACCCCGAAGCCCCCATCGACAAAACCTACATCCGGGTAGCAGCCCCTTCGGTTCGATCATTATCTCGTTTTGACTCACGCTCCATCGTTAAATTTTGTATTATTAGCATCATCTGCTCTATCAACTAGCTCGGGAATAGATCACGTATTTTTAGAGTTCCATTTTACAAATTTAATTGTCGTTACCATTTTCACGGTAAACAGTTTGGCGCCCACCGTGGGGCTAAAAATAATAGTGATTATTTTCTTGCAAGTTTCATTGCACAAATGCATATCATCTTTCACACTTTTTCTTGTCCAACATCCTTTGATTTCAGGTAAAAATGTCTGGCTCAGTAAACAGAGTTGAGAACGACCGCCTCGAAGATCACGGGGAAAATGGTGTAGCTGTCACGGCCGCCGGAGCACCACTACAGGATCCAGATAACATACCGGACCAATACTAGCGGATGCGGACTCACAGGACGCACAGCAAGTCAACAAAACTTCTCACACCGATAGAAGCGTGCGACACAGCGACCGACAGGAAGTTCAGAAAACCCCGGCCCGGGAAGAATTGGAAGTTAGTCTTCACGTTATTTTTGAAATGTTGAAGGCACAACAACTGGCCATTGATCAGTTGCAAAGCCATTCGAGAACTCCCAGCACACCAGCACCGAAAATAGCTCCCCCCGGCGAGCGCACCGCCGCTCACGCATACACAAAGAAAAACAACGACATTCAAGATGACCCCGTCGCAGAAACATACGCCGATGTCATCGAAGCAGCAGCGGTGGAAACCGACAAGTCGGAGGCCGAAAAAAGAAAGGAAGAAATAGCACAAGAAGTCGCATCTTGCTCCCTGATAGGACGAATGAGATCGCATCCGGTTTCGGATGAACAGACAACCCTGGCCTTTGCTCAGGGTTTAAACAAAGCATACCCGCAGACCCCAGGTCATTTCAAACGACGTTCAGCCAGATACCCGACCGAGACTTGGCCATGCGTCTGAACCCAGCACCGGCCACTAATCGGGGCCATGAGCGACCATCCAGAAACCTCTGCAGAAACAGCACACACAAGCAGGCCTTCCACGAGGAAACTAATGCCAAACGGATGGAGATACCGTCCATGCGCCGCTAATGGGAGGGACGCCTCAAGATCCAACCTACCTTGCAACGGTAGGGGAGTAGTTCGAGGGCGACATCCTCGGGGAACCTCCAGCAGAACCAGATCAGATGAGGCACAGCCAACAGACAAACCTCGTCCAGCAGAGTACGGGCTCGACATTGTTATGCCAAATATCCTAGTCACCATAAGCGAAACCAGGAACGCTGAGCGACTCAGGCCTACTCGACCAAGGCACCTTCAAAAGAACCACAACCCGACATGGAATCCGCAGGACGCAGGCGGCAGCGGGGCCACGAATGACTCCCATCTCGAAAATATGACAGTCGTGTTACTCGGTCAAAATCACCGACGAGTACTATCGAACGGTCAAGCTCAAATCTGGCCCCGAGGAAAGAAGACAACCGGAAGGATGAAGTAAACAAGCCACGACGTATCACCGCGACAATGGAGGAGCGGCGACGCCCTTCGGGAACTCATAACATTGGGAGTAAAAATACCCTCCACTAGGACAAAGACAGATCCAGGAAAATATTTCCAAGGATACTCTTGCATCCAGGGAAAAGGGCACCACGACTCCACCCCAGCGTCGCGTCAGCACATTGGTAAACCTCTCCCTCATCCGCTTAATCTTAAATAAAACATGTGTTCATAGATTCAGGAAGTTCGGTCACCCACAACGACGGCATCGGACCAAAGGTCAACAGGGCAGTTCGCATTAACGGACCAAATCGCCCCCACATCCCGAATCCGTGGTGAAATCCAAATGACAAATCGCTGAAAAGACCGTTCTCTCAATATGGCCCACCTGAGTCCGAGCCGGGACCTCGGGCTTTACACCATCAAAGGAAGCACAAAGTATAGACGTCTTATTCAGACGACCACCGACGCACTACCCGAAGGCACCGACAGTCCCATCTCGACAAAAGAATGAGATTCCTCACAAAGGGCAGAACTAGAATAAGCCGACAGGGACACCGAGTCCCGGAACATCGCCTAACACACCCCGCGGTAAGAAATAACTGCTTTGCTCCTTCGTTTTCTTTTTGCTAATCTGAACGCAGACAGCTGGCTAGGATATTCGGAGGTTCTCAAGACTCTACCCGAAGATTTCTAGGCCTCATATAGGCGATTGCCGTGTTTTCTCCCTTCAGTCGGGCTTCCGCCCCGAAAGGAACCTTGTCGGCAAGATTATTGGTAGAACAGCATACCAGAAGAAGGTTCGATAATGTCACGGGCTTTATTCCGATAGCCCAACAAGGAACGCTGGTTTGCCTCTAAGAGCATCCCCCCTCGGGAGGACCCAGATACGGCGGACTAAACCCCTATGGGGAATTATATGCTGGGCCAAAACGGTCCGAGAAGCCGTGCACGCACGGGTCGAGTTCACCATGACGAAACAATGTACATCTATACCAAGCAATAAAAGGATATTTTCTCGGCATTTTATTCTCCGGACAAAGAAATCTCAAATGTATCCCCGGCAGGGGCCCCCTCCACCGAATGCATTCTGAAATACTCGGAGACTTCATGCCTACAACTAGGCATTCGTGCGATCTCAGGATCGGAACTCCGGGCTCATAAAGCCCCTACAAGGCAACTCCGAGCTCACAAGAAGTGGTCTTCATGCTTAAACAACTTGATGACTCAGAGGCTGTCGTCAATCACCATACGCTGGAAAATCCGAAACCGTAAGACCCTTAGCGGGCAGACTCGGCATAACCAGAAGTGTAATACCTCAATAGGCATGACAAACTGTAAGACCTCAATAGGCATGACAAACTATAAGACCTCAATAGGCATGACAAACTGTAAGACCTCAACAGGCATGAAAATCCCGAAGTTTAGGCTATATGTCGCATTTGTAAAAATCCCGAAAGGGCATACCCTCGATGTAGACGCCTAAACTGTCACTCGGGACCAAAAATGGCTACGGCCAAACGTACATGACTACGGTCAAAACGGCTGATACAGCCAAAATAATGCGACTCGGCGTCGCCCGACCATCACTAAACAAAATCGCAGGCCACTACTTCGAATATACTTCGGAAAGAACCGGTTAAAATAGGCTTCCCTCAATAGGCAAACAACGGGCTATGAACCTTCTGAGGTGCTCGAAATATCGCTGATAAATGACTTGAAATCGAGGTTCTTCCAGAACCGACGACGGGTTAGGCAAAAATCTTTCAAAAGACCTTAACGAGCGGAAAACAAGCCTACAAAAAGCCCACGGGCAAAAACAGCGCTAGAGCCATTGTCGCCAGCTAAGCAAGCCTACGGGCCACATATCAAAAGGTTTCTATGACCAAAAAGAGCGTAAGAGCCATTTTCGCCAGCTCAGCAAGCCTACGGGCCACATATCAAAAGGTCTCTATGACCAAAAAGCGTAAGAGCCGTTGTCGCCAGCCAAAATTGACAACTTGAGGATTAAAGTGAGCTGAGTCGTAACCCAATTCGTAGACCGGATCCAAAAATACTTAACTAAACAAGCCCCCGGGCCACATACGGAAAGGTCTCAACGACCAAAACAGCGTGCAAAGCACTACCCCCATTCGGGAAATCGAAGGCGCTTAAAGGTCAATTACAGCCCGAATCGCAAAGCGACTCAGAGACTAGACCCACAACAAGCACAAAACTACAGTATGCCTAAGGGCACGGCATAAACACCACGGTCGCCAGCCGAGTGAGCCTCCGGGTCACCCGCTTATAAGGTCACTTCGACCAAAGGCAAAGAAGGCCACCATCACACGCCCGTGCGGACAGGGAAGAGCCTAAAACATCAATTACAGCTCAAATCGCAAAACGACTCGGAGACTGGACCTAAACGCCAGACAAGGCGCAGGGACCGCAACGCTTGCTCACGTCAAGCACCACACCTAGGAGCCCCAGGCTAGCCCAGTTGGTCCCAGACCTACGAGGATCCCGCCAAACATCGAAATCGACCTAGTCGAAGGCAATAATAGAGAGAGATACGGAAGAGGTAAGGCTTAAAGTCTCTTCTTATTTCACGCACGCAGAGGGGAAAAGGGGGAGGGGACACACTCTCCATAAACGGACATGTTATATATCAAAAATGGAGCAACAAAACAGCACAATCTGCGATCCAGTCCGAAGGGCTACAGCTTGCCGGGTTCATTCCCCGTCCCGTCAGCAAGAAATGACCACGCGTCATGCCCATCCGCCCTTGATCGATCTGACTCATCAGAAATAATAAATCCCCTCGCGCCAATCCCCTCGAGTGCTTCTCTTCGGGATCTGCAAAGGACATATTCCTCGATCATTTTCTCCTGGTCGAGGGCTCGCTTCAGCTCGGCCTGAGCATCAGCGGCATCCTTCATACGGATCGCCATCTCCTGATCAGCGTTGGTTTGGCTTAGCATCGCCTTAGCTCGGGCGTCAATTATTTCGGCCCTGGTCTTCGAAAGTTTGGATTCTAATTTCTCGATCACATCTGCTTGGATTTTGGCATTATCTCGAGCCAAGCAAAGTTGGACTTCTAAGGCAAGAACCTTGGCCAAGGCACTTGCCTCCTCTAAAACATGAGCTTGCACCTGAGCCCTTAGCTCGCCACAAGCATTTCTAGCGCGATCAATATCGCCCTTAAGGTGCTCCATGGCCTCCGCCTTTTTCTGCAACTGATATAACAAAGAAGGACGTTAACCTAAAAAGGCCGAAGAAAGCAAAGCTTGAGTTGCATAAAGTTACCTACTCCATCAAATAACTCTCATAATTCAAGCACCGGTACGCTTTGCATCGTCAATGCAGCAACTCGCCCTCCTTTCCTCGCTAAGCAGCATAAGAGATCCTCCCTCACCCTGAACTTTCTGAAACTTGGCCCCTTGACGGACCAGCTCAGACATCAGCCTGTCACAGGCCTGCACAAGGAAAACTCAATGGCGAATGAAGGACGCGGAATGCAGGGAAACTGCGCCTAAACTCACCACGAAGTGAAGCCGACGGACTTCTTCAAAGTCAGAGCATACTCCTGTTGATCCTGTCCCTTCGCCCCTGGGAGAACTGGCCTCGGGCAAAGCATATCCGCTCGAAGGCATCGACGACCAAGAATCAGGTACTCTGGGGGCAGCGGACTCAGACAATGCCTTCTCCTTGGAGACACTGGCCTGTTCAGCACCACTAGGAGCTCCATCGCCTCGAGGGGCGAGAAGGGAGGTCAACGACCCCTTCCCCTCTTCGGAAGAGCACTGTCTCATCCCAAGGAACTACCCGATGCCTGCAAGCAGCAAATCCAATGCAGGTAAAAAGGGAGAAAATATTACCTCAAGTATGTGAAGGCCAAGGCAAAAGCAACCTGCGCATATACCTTGATATTTCGCTCCCCACCTGACACGAAGCACAGCTCGCCACTGACGCTCGTCGCAGGACGAGTGGGTCACCAGCCTTCGGACCCAGCCAGGTAGATCGGAGACTTTGCCCGGCGTCCAAGAAGTTGCTACAATAGGGTAAAAACACTATTATTTAACTAACTTCCGTTATAGGTACAACCTAAAAAAGCACCAGACGCTCCACTCACGTGCGTAATTCTACCCTTCGGGGAACGGCAAAAGCTCCACGGGGATAATGTCGACCGTCCGAACCTGGACGAACCAACCGGCCCATTCTCGAACCTCCTCCTCTTCATCGTCGACAACAAAGGGCGTGGACGAACGGCACTTCAGGGTTAGCAGGCCCTGGTGATGAAAGGGTCGATACAGCCGAATGAGGTGATCGAGTGTAAATTCAAGATCGGCTTTCTCCGCAAAGAACCTCATCATCAGCACCACCCGCCAAAATGACAGTGTATCTGCCAAAGTAACCCGATACTTCAAGCAAAAATCAAACACGACCCTGTCGAGGGGGACAAACGCGAAAGGATACAGGTATACACTTGAAAATCTGTCAGCGGAATCCGTAACGTTCTCTCCCGAAGGAAGCACCTGCAGCGCTACCCCCTCACTCCATCCGCAGTATTTTCTCGCCATCTCCAAATGCTCCCCCTTATCAAAGAAACAGTCTTCAGAACGAAATCCCTCAGCTCCCGAGCGCCGGGAACAACACTCTCCGCTCTCTGCCATGCCGTCCCCGAAGTGGTTGCCATGACTATGGTAAAACTAAACAGAGCAAAGCAAGGGCGCGCACCAACACTTTTTGCACCTAGGGAAATGAGGAACCCTATGCCAAAGCGGGAGTGCAGCTACCTAAAAATAGTGAAACCCTGCGAAGAAGCTGAGGCCGCCCCACTTATATGCTAAGAAGCGGCAACGTTTCGCCTACTCAGAGTAAGCCTCGGGGAACCTACGACATCGGTATAGTCCAATAGGGCGATACCTAACCCCGAAACTATCCTTTGACAAGAACCCAAGACTCGAGGAACCGTCTGCATTATCTCCAAGCTCGAGATAGCATCCCGCCTCGAGGACCCCCACCAAAGAGAAATCGGAATTTGCAAAGCTTTCCATGTCGTTGCTAAACGCGAGGTAGTTTCAGATTTTGTGATTACCTTTCTAAAAAGAAAGAATAAACGCAAGAAGCTCCAGCCGCGGAAGCACCGCAAAGGTTCGAAGTGATGCCTGAGTGTGAGCAACCCCTCAGCAAAAAATCTATCTCGTACATATCTAAAGGAAGCTGTCCGCATCAAAAATCAAATGGAACCCCCGGTACCCGAAGCTGGCTTTCATCCAGGATAGCATCCTCGAAGTCCCCGAAATTCGACACATTATCTACATGCAATTCAAAAGGCCCAAGCAGCCCAGTACTATCCGATCAATCCAGGATTGCCCCAAGGTACAACAATGGCCTCGAAAGGGAGCCATGTCGGTCAGTAGAAGAGAGTAAAGGATGCTCGCACCCGAGTCAAATATCAGCAGCCAAGAAGTAAAGGGAGGCAGTCAAAGGGCCTCGAAGGGTATGAACACATGCAATTACTAGGCAAAAATCAAAGGCAAAAATCAAAGGAATATATTCATGTTCATAAAAATCCGTGTACAAAAGCCCCCGAGGGGTCATGGCATACGTTTACAAAAGCCCTCGAAGGGTCATTACATACAATTGCGAAAGCCTATGGGAGACTACCCCTACAGCGAAGGAACGGAAGGATGTATATGTGATGAAACTCGGAAGCCCAGTCCGCCCTCGAGGGTGAATCTCCGGTATCAGCATCCTCGAGCGTCGCACCGTCGAGGGTGAGCCCTTCGACCTCCACCTCCTCTAGGTTCCCAGCTCAATCCCTCAAGGGATTCCCGCCGGAAGAGATGAAGAAGAAGAAAAGGAGGGGATGCGGAGGAGGCAGAGAAAAGAGACATAGCCCGCCGAAGCCAAAGGTTGAAGATTCGGCGGGCCTCAACCTTGACGACCGGTAGGGCCGCCTTATCCCTCGGGAAAGAAAGAGCCCTAAGGATAAGATGCCACACCAGGCTCGAGTAGGAGAGTGAGCAGCGGTGTATAATCCGAACGACTGTCTATATAAGAGGCAGACCGACTCCCTATCCATCACCACCTCGGGCCAACAGCAGCAGCAAACACCAACATACCAACGACCATAGCGGGACAATGCGATTATGCTCAACTAAGGGACGTCCCGGCGAAGGGCCATAGCACAACTTATTGGAGCTCCTCCTAACGGCCTTGAGGCCATAAACCCCAAGCATGATGCTCAAAGATGACAAGAAGGGATAGGCAAGCATGCCGACCAAGGTACTAGGATAGGAAAAACAACGCCAAGGCACCCTATTTATAGGGGGCAACGACACGGTCGTTGAGGCTCTGGAAGACTGACCGACGAATGCAATTATTGCATCCTTGAAAAACCGAATCGACGGCAATACTTTTACCTTGAAAAATGGAAATGACAGAGTATTGAGCATGAGTCTATGAGATATGCCATCTATCACAAAAGATTGCGCCACGATGCGAATCGCCAGTATACTATCGCCATAAGGAGTTTGAGGAGTCAATGGTCATAATCGTTTCCCATCGCTTCGTTCTGAGAAACGCGGAGACTATCTGTACGCGGTGAAATTAGAGGGCCCGATTTCCCGCCATTAAGCCATCTCGGGGAGGTACCTCGAGACCTCGAGGACATGAAGCCACGACTTGGCCCTCTCCTTCGGGGCTTTTCAAGGCCCGATTCGAGGCCGAGATAAAGACAAAGAGGGGAAGCCCCTGAGACACGCGGTTAAGTATGACAGGGCCGGCCTATCCATAGCCTATGCTGAGGCGTCGCGTCAAGCCATCACATCTCCATTTTTTGTAAATTAAATATACATGTATTCGTAACTGAGTTCCCCTCCTATATAAAGGGGACTCGCCCTACCTTGTAAGGGACTGATGTTGCTCCATTTTCTCCACAAGTGCAATAATATCTCTCTCTCTCTCTCTCTCTCTTCTCTCTAAAAGCTTATTGGCTCCCACTGTTCCGAGGATACCTCGATATCCTTCGCCTTTATATGTGTTCTTCATTTTATATGTGTTATTCATCGTATAATTTAGTTTCGGCTATAAAGAGCTTTATTTGATCATATCTCTAACTGTTATACTACCCTCGATTGTCCCCGATACCCCGAGCTCGATCTCGAGGTCGACCCCAAAGCCCCCATCGACCAAACCTACATCCGGGTAGCAGGCCCTTCGGTTCGATCATTATCTCATTTTGACTCACGCTCCATCGTTAAATTTCGTATTATTGGCATCGTCTGCTCTAACAACTAGCTCGGGAATAGATCACGTACTTTTAGAGTCCCATTTTACAAATTTAATTATCGTTACCATTTTCACGGTAAACACTATACCAAGCTCCGGAACCAAAATCCGGACCCTGTAGCAATAAAGTCAAACTTTGGTCAAATCTTTAAATTCTTTAAACCTTTAAACTTCAAATTTTCGACAACATGCAATTACTCTAGCTAGGGACCTCCGAATTCTATTCCGGTCATATGCCTAAGCCCCAAATCACAATACGGACCCATCGGGACAGTCAAAACACATATCCGAGTGCTCAAAACATTGACCAAAGTCAACTCAGATGGATTTTTAAGGCACAAATTCACAATTTGATCAATTTTTCACATAAAAGCCTTACGAAAAAGACACGGACTGCGCACTCAAAATAGACACATGGAACACCAGGTGGACTGTTGATAAACTAGGTGGCAATGCAAGCCTTTAAGCCACCTTACCCACTCTCTCAAGAATCTCACAGGGTCCGATATACCTAAGGCTCAACTTACCCTTCTTCTCAAACCTCATCACACCCTTCATTGGTGAAACTCGGAGCAATACCCTCTCTCCGACCATGAATGCAACATCACAAACTCTACGGTGGGCATAACTCATCTGCCTAGACTGAGCTGTGCAAAGTCGATCCTAAATAATCTTGACCTTGTCCAAGGCATCCTGTACCAAATCTGTACCCAACAACCGAGCCTCCCCCGGCTCGAACCATCCAACTGGCGAACGGCATCGCCTCCCGTACAATGCCTTATAGGGAGCCGTCTGAATGGTAGACTGGTAGCTATTGTTGTAGGCAAACCCCGCAAGTGGCAAGAACAGATTCCAAGAACCCCCGAAATCCATAACACAAGTGCAAAGCATATCCTCTAACATCTAATCAGTGCGCTTGGACTATCCGTCCGTCTGGGATGAAATGATTTGTTCAACTCAACCTGTGTGCCCAACTCACACTGTACTGCCCTCCAGAAGTGCGAGTAAACTACGTACCTCGATCAGAAATGATAGACAAGGGCACACCGTGAAGACGGACGATCTCGCGGATGTAGATCTCAGCCAACCGCTCTAAAAAATAGGTAACTGCCACAGGAATGAAATGCGCCGACTTGGTCAGCCTGTCCACAATAACCCATAACGAGTCGAACTTCCTTTGAGTCTGTGGGAGTCCAACAACAAAATCCATAGTGATACGCTCCCACTTCCACTCAGGAATCTCTAATTTCTGAAGCAAACCACCAGGACTCTGATGCTCGTACTTTACTTACTGACAATTTAGACACTGAGCTACATATGCAACTATGTCCTTCTTAATCCTCCTTCTCCAATAATGTTGCCGCAAGTCCTAATACATCTTGGCGGCACCTAGATGAATAGAATACCGGGAACTGTCGGCCTCCTCAAGAATCCACTCACGAAGTCCATCTACATTGGGTACACAAATACGACCCTGCATCCTCAAAACTCCATCACCTCCAACAGTAACCTGCTTGGTACCACCGTGCCACACGGTGTCCCTAAGGACAAGCAAATGAGGGTCATCATACTGCCTCTCTCTAATGCGCTCAAACAAGGAAGACCAAGCAATTGTACAAGCTAGAACAAGGGGCTCTGAAACATCTAACCCTACAAACTGATTGGCCAAAGCCTGAACATCCTATACAAGCGGTCTCTCACCAACTCGAATATACGCAAGGCTGCCCATACTCACTTCGTTTCTACTCAAGGCATCGGCCACCATATTGGCTTTTCCAGGATGATACAAGATGGTGATATCATAGTCTTTCAACAGCTCCAACCACCTTCTCTGCCTCAAATTGAGATCCTTTTATTTGAACAAATACTGCAAGCTTCGATGATCCGTGAATACCTCGCACGACATACCGTAAAGATAATGCCTCCAAATATTTAGCGCATGAACAATGGCTGCAAACTCTAAGTCATGAACAGGGTAATTCTTCTTATGAACCTTTAACTTCCGCGACGCATATGCAATCACCCTGCTATCCTGCATCAATATTGCATCGATCCCAATATGAGATGCATCACAATACACCATGTAAGATCCTGAACGTGTGGGCAACACCAACACTCGCACCGTAGTCAAATCAGTCTTGAGCTTCTGAAAGCTCAACTCACACTCGTCTGGCCATTTGAACAGCGCACCCTTCTGGGTCAATCTGGTCAGTGGGGCTTCTATGGATAAAAAACCCTCCACGAACTGGTAGTAATAACCCGCCAAACCCAGGAAACTCCAGATCTCCGTAGCTGAAGTGGGTCTAGGCCAGTTCTGAACTGCCTCAATCTTCTTATGATCAACCTGTATGCCCTCAACCGATATGACGTACCCCAAGAAAGCGACCGAGTCCAACCAAAACTCCCACTTTGAAAACTTGGTATATAACTCGTTGTCTCTCAGAGCTTGAAGTACATTCCGAAGATGCCGCTCATCCTCCTCTCGACTATGGGAGTAGATCAAGATATCATCAATAAACACAATCACAAAGGAATCCAAATAGGGCTTGAATACCCAGTTCATCAAATCCATAAATGCTGCTGCGGTATTTGTCAGCCCAAACGACATCACTAGAAACTCATAATGCCCATACCGAATCCGAAAAGTTGTCTTAGGGACATCGGATAACCTAATCTTTAACTGATGGTAGCTAGACCTCAAATCAATCTTCGAAAACACCTTGGCACCCTGAAGCTGATCAAATAAGTCATCAATCCTCGGCAATGGATACTTGTTCTTGTTGGTGACTTTGTTCAACTACCAGTAATATATGCACAGCCTCATCGATCCATCTTTCTTCTTCACGAACAACACAGGAGCACCCCAGGGCAAGACACTAGGTCTAATGAAGCCCTTATCAAGTAAATCTTGCAACTGCTCCTTCAATTCTTTCTACTCTTGCGGGTCCATATGGTATGGCGGAATAGAAATACGCTGAATGCCCGGAGCCAAATCAATACAAATGGCAATATCTCTGTTGGGTGGAATACCCGATAGATCTGCAGGAAACACCTCTGGAAACTCACGAACAATTGGTATTGAATCCATGGAAGGAACCTCCGCACTAGAATCGCGAACATAAGTCAAATAAGCTAGACATCCTTTCTCGACCATACGCCGAGCCTTCACATAAGAGATAACCCTGCTGGTAGAATGGCCAGAGTTCCGTTTCACTCTAATCGAGGCAACCCCGGCAAGGCAAAGGTCACCGTTTTGGCATGACAATACAATATAGCATGATAAGGTGACAGCCAATTCATACCCAAGATGACATCAAAATCTACAATATCAAGAAGTAGGAGATCTACGCTAGTCTCAAGACTCGCAATAGTAACCACACACGAATGATAGACGCGATCTGCAACAATAGAATCTCCCATTGGTGTGGACACATACACAGGAGCACTTAAAGAATCACGAGGCACAACCAGATATGAAGCAAAATAGGATGACACGTAGGAATATATAGAGCCCGAATCAAATAGAACAGAAGCATCTCTATGGAAAACTGGAAAAATACCTGTGAGGACAGCATTAGATGACTCAGCCTCAGGCCTCGCTGGAAAAACATAAAATGGGGCGGAGCCCCACCACTCTGAACTGCGTCTCTAGGACGGGCCCTAGCTGGCTGGCCTCCACCTCTAACGGTCGTACCTCCACCTCTGGCTGGCTGACCCCTACCTCTAGCTGGCTGAGCGGGCGGTGAAGCAACCGATGCCAGGACCATGGCACAAGAACCCTGTTGTTGTGAGCTGCCTGGTGCCCGAGGACAAAATCTAGCAATGTGCCTCGGATCACCACAAGTATAAAAGGACCTCGGCTGCTGTAAGTGCTGACCCTGGAACTGACCCTGTCGACCTGAGTAACCACCTTAAAAACTCTAGAGCGGAGGTGCATTAATAGGAGCTGGTGGTGCACTGTAGGCTAGCTGGTCGGAATGAGACATATGAAGGTCGCGACCACCTGAAGCACTGTGGGATGCATGGAGCGCTGAGTGAAACGGCCTAGGAGGATAGCCTCTACCAAAAGTACCCCTGCCTCCAGATAAGACACCACTGAACCCACCAAAATGACGAAGCCTCTTATCAGACCCCTGCCCCTTCTCCTGTGCAAGAACCATCTCGATCCGCCTAGCAACATTTGCAGCCGTCTGAAACGAAATCTCACCTCCGGTCTCCCTGGCCAACTGTAGCCTGATAGGGTGAGTGAGTCCATCAATAAACCTTCTCACTCTCGCCCTATTAGTAGGAAGCAAGATAAGGGCATGACGAGCTAGATCCACAAAATGGGGCTCATACTGAGTAACAATCATACTGCCCTGTTGGAGACGCTCAAAGTGTCTGCGGTAATCCTCTCTCAATGTGATAGGGAGGAACTTCTCTAGGAATAGCTAAGAGATCCGGTCCCAAGTAAAAGTAGGCGACCTAGCTGGTTTGGTCGACATATAATCATTCCACCACCTCTTGGTTGAACCCGCCATCTGAAACACAAAAAAATCGACCCAACTATACCCATGTTTAGCAGCACCTCATGGCAGCGGTTTGGATAATCATGTAGGTCCTCAGAAGGTGCACCACTTAAGTGAACTGGAAAGAGCTTTGTAAACTTGTCCAATCTCAATAAGCCCTCAGAGGACATGGCGGGCCTATCATCGGCCTGTGCCGCAACAACCGGCTGAACTACCCTTACTGGCGGGGCAGCTCGTTTTATTTCGTTTTTCCAAGTCTGACTTTTTCTTTTGTCTAAAGGCCATGACGCTCCATCGAGAAGCATTTTCCAAATCTCGAGCCGAGCTTGCCCGATGCTAGGCCGAACTCAAGAAGCTCGTGGAAGAGAGGGACGGCTTCAAACTCCTCTACGTTCAAAAAGAGGAGGAGATTAGGGACCTCCGAGCCGAACTAACGAAGGCTCACCAAGAACAGACTAAGATCATTGAGCAGGTAATGTAACTTTTTGGGAGTTTGTTACGTGTTCATTTGACTTAGCGATTAACATTTCGACTTTGCAGGCCCAACAGAAGGGCGAGCTGGTGGAGCAGCTTCGAGAGGAGGTCAAGGCGAAAGAGGCCGAGACCCTGGGGTGGAAGCAGTATATGGATCGTCTTGCCTTGGAGAAAGACACGCTTCGGGCCCAACTAACTTCGGTCGAATGCCAACTTCAAAATGTGAAGGGGGAAAGCTTGGCCCGGAGCCGGAAGATTGAGGAGCTCGAAGCTAAGTCAGCCGTCGAACTTNTGTATCGGCCTGGGCCACACGCTCCATAAGGCCGACCAAGCGAACCAGAGTGTCCTAAAGCACTAGGGTGGCGATGAACCCCTCCGGGACCTGAGCTGGTCTAACAGGTACAGTCTGAGCTGGAGCATCTTCATCAAAATACACTTGAGGCTTCACTACTGGTGTTGCTGCTCGAGCTCTAGGCTATGCTCTGCCTCTGGCTCGGCCTCTGTCATGACCCCGGCCTCGTCCTCTGCCCCTAGTAGGAGCTATCACTGGGGGCTCCACTGTTGTCCCGCTGAAGATGCAGTACCCGTTCTTGCCATCTGCGAGAGAACAAGAATAGAAGAGTTGAATCATCAATGATAGAATAAAATCGTACGACAGAGAAGAATAGAAGTTAAATTGTTCCTATACTCTATAGCCTCTGTAAGATAAGTACGTCTCTTTACCGATCCTCCAGACTCTACTAAGCCTGCTCGTGACTCGTGAGACCTAGGCAACCTATTGTTGTAATACCAACTTATCACGACCCGAAATTCCCACCTTCGGGACTGTGATGGCGCCTAACATTTCACTTGCTAGGCAAGCCAATGTTAGAGTAATTTTTTGCCAATTTTGAACACTTTGAACAATTTAACCAATTAAACAGAAATGAAGCCAAAATAAAGTACGAAATAGTATAATAATCCAATATCTAGTACAACCCGGATCTGGAGTCATGAGTACACGAACTTCTAGAGGTTCTACAAATAGTGTCTGAATTAATACAACTGTCTCGAATGTAATGAACAGTAAATAAGAAAAGAGGAAGGGGACTTCAAGGTCTGCGGACGCCGGCAGATCTACCTCGAGTCTCCAAATAAGCTAATCCGAGCTGATGCGTCGCACGGACAACTGGGACCAGTACCTAAACCTGCACAAGAAGTGCAGAGTGTAGTATGAGTACAACCGACCCAAAGTACTCCGTAAGTGTCGAGCCTAACCTCGACGAGGTAGTGACGAGGCTATGAAAGGACACCCACGTAATTAAACCTGAACAAACAAAATATACGTACAGCATAACAACGAACAAAGATAAAACATGTACTATTGGGAGGGGACATGCGAAAGGGGGGTACAAGATACAGTAACTACAACAGGAAATGACAACATAAAACAGTCAATAAACCATCAACCAATAAAAATGGATAGACATAATGAATAAAGACTACACGGCATCACCCATCGTGCTTTTACTCCAACCTCACCATGAAACAATAATAATGGCACGGCATCACCCTTCGTGCGTTTACTCTCGATCTCTCCATAAAATGATAGATACGGCACGGCATCACCCTTCGTGATTTTACTCTCAATTTCATCATCAAACGATAAATACGGCACGACATCACCCTCCGTGCTTTAACTCTCTTCCTCACTATGCATAAATCACAATAATCG
The DNA here is from genome assembly GCF_001879085.1 of Nicotiana attenuata. Taxonomy (NCBI): domain Eukaryota; kingdom Viridiplantae; phylum Streptophyta; class Magnoliopsida; order Solanales; family Solanaceae; genus Nicotiana; species Nicotiana attenuata. The sequence goes on along the minus strand of NW_017672432.1, from coordinate 136,059 downwards.
GCATGGCATCACCCTTCGTGCTTTAACACTCTCCCTTATCATGTAGTAATCAATATATAACATTTGGGAGAAAGAACGAGAAAGAATAAACCTTACGTCAACAACGGTTCCACAATACCGAACCTGAACTTCCAATAATACTCAATTATCACACATAGTTCATACACGCGGAACGAACGATTAATTAAGCAATAAACTAGTCTAAACATAGATATCACAATCAAAGAAGGAAATAAATTATAATAAACAAGTCCCACCCGCATGCTTTAACCCAATAACAACGCATAAGTACTCGTCATTTCACATATACGTTGTACCCAACATTTAAACATGTAGCAAATAGGCATACAAGTAATAATCCCGCAAGTCAAGGTTAACCACGACACTTACCTCGCTCCAAAATTGACTCAAAGCTCAACCACGTCTTTGTCTTTCGAACAAGCCTCCGAACCAACCAAATCTAGTAAATTATCAACCAAACAATTCAAAATAAGCCTTAGAAACTACCCACGAATGAAAGAGGTTCAATTTAGGTCATTATTGAAAAAGTCAACAAAAGTTAACTCCCGGGCCTGCTTGGTCCAAACCCGAAATTCGAATAAAAACCTGATTACTCATTCATCCCAGAGCCTGGTTATGTAATTTGTTTCGAAATCCAACCTCAATCTGAGGTCTAAATTCTAATTTTACAAAAATTCCTAATTCTATCCAAATCCCCAGGCTACCATGAAAATCCTAGATTTTAGATTGAAATCTTATGGAATGTAATGGGTAATTGAAAGAAAGTAGGTTAGAATCACTTACCAACAAATTGGGAAGAAGAGCTCCTTGAAAAATCGCCGCTAAGGTTTCTAAGGTTGAAAATTTGAGAGAATGAACTAAAATCTCGTTTTATCATCTTAATTCCAGGCGCAGATATCGCAATTGCGACTTGGGGTTCGCAACTGCAAACCTGCAAATGCCAGGAATCCTTCACAATTGCGAAGGTCCCCCATCTTTACTACCATCGCAAATGTGATGGTTTTGTTCGCAATTGCAAATTTGGGACTTCCTCAATTGCGAACCATTCCCTCCCCAGTACTTATTCACAATAGCGAACTGCTTGTTCACAAATGCGAACCTGATAGAATCCCTAACAGTTCGCAAATGCGAACATGGACCTCGCATGCGAGATCAGTCCCCCTGCCTATGCTCGTAAATGCGAAGTTTCCTTCGCAAATGCGAGGCTCGCATTTGCGAGCTAGACCTCGCAATTGCCAAGTCTGCGGACTTGATGCACCAGCATTCCTCTAAGTTCAAAAAAATCACTCCGTAGCCTATCCGAAACTCACCCGAGCCCTCGGGGCTCCAAACCAAACATGCACACAAGTCCAAAAACCTCATATGAACTCGCTCGCGCGATCAAGACACCAAAATAACGCCTAGAAATACGAATCTGACACCAAATCAAATGAAACTTTCAATGAAACTTAAGAATTTGTATTTTAACAATTGGACGTCCGAATCACGTCAGAATAACTCCGTTTTTCACCAAATTTTGCAGGCAAGTTGCAAATATAGTAATGAACCTATAACAAGCTCTAGAACCAAAATTCGTACCCGGTAGCAATAAAGTCAAACTTTGGTCAAATTTTTAAATTCTTTAAACCTTTAAACTTCAAATGTTCGACAACATGCGGTAACTCGAGCTAGGGACCTCCGAATTCGATTCTGCACATACGCCAAAGTCCCAAATCACGATACAGGCCCACCGGGACCGTCAAAATACAGATCCCGGTCTGTTTGCTCAAAACGCTGACCGAAGTCAACTCAGATGGATTTTTATGGCACAAATTTACATTTTAATCAATTTTTCACATAAAAGCCTTTCGGAAAAAGGACACGCACTGTGCATGCAAATCGAGGAAGGTTAAAAGGAGCTATTGGAGGTTTAGAAATACAGAATGAAGGTTTTAAACTCTAGATGACCTATCGGGTTATCACAGTGACCTACGTGGAAAAAGGTCCATGGTTGAGGCTTTTTAACAGGTCTTTCGCTAGGGGACGTCATTTCGGCTTTACTATATTTTTGTATTAGTTCTTCTCTGTCTCTAGTTATTGGATCTTTAGTGACCTCTTTTTCTTTAACAATTTTAATTCTAAAAGTAATATATTAATAATATTTTTCTTATTAATATTTGATCGGANTATATATATATGTATATATATATATATCCTATTTTAATTGGGTTAATATTTATTAGATTGAAACTAAATAATAAAAGTGTAAAATAAGAAAATATATATATATATATATATATATATATATATATATATATCCTATTTTGATTGGTTATTATTTAGTAGACTGAAAATAAATAATGAAAAAACATGGAGCATGAAATACTTCTATAAAGTTGACTTTCTTAGTCACTATGATTTTTATGCGAGTTAGTAAAAGTTTTATGATTTTCGTATAAGGAAACATAGTTACATGACTTTAGTGAAAAAAGTCATAGTTATATGACCATTTGTAAAATTTACTCAGAGACTAAAAATTCTTGAAATAGCTTCTTTTCATGTAATTTTAGGTCTATCATGTTTAAGTTAATTCAATATTTTGCTTCATCACGGATCTATGGTGTACTTGGATGTTTAGATAGGAGCTGATCCAACATCTAGCCTTCTTCCATTTTATCCTATGCGCTACTTGCACCTTCGATTGAATGTGATCACTGCCATTATATGTTATCTAAATTTGTATCGATATATATTTATCTTAACATCTGTATTTTACAATACTCGTTTTGTTAATATGTTGTGTCTTCGAGACCAACGTTCACCCATATAACATTGTTGATATTATAAATGCATTATAAAAATTGTTTTTCACTTTGTTAGATATGCTTTTCACGCACGATATTGTCCTAATATGCATCCAGATCCAGCTATTTTTATTGTTAAATCATCATCTAATAATATACCATTCTTTCATTACATTGAGCATGTATATCTGAATTTTTTTTAGCTACTTCAATCCGTCACGTTGTTATACTGTCTAAACATGTCGTTCATCTTATCCTGTCTTACTTTCAGTTGTCATAAAATTGCAATTCTGTATAGTATTTTATAAAAATTCAGGTTTTTCGTCGCGCCCTTCTTATTGTCACAAGTTCATTACTTTCTATAACGTTAATATAACATATACGACAGAATATCATTCTATATATTAGGATAAACAGGTAGGGACACAGACAAACAAGAGATGTTCCATGGCCATATCAATGGAAAGTATTACCGCTGGAAAATAAAAGGAGAAATTGCACCTAATCCCATACGAAATTGTGAACTCTTATAATTTACAACAACAACAACAATAGCCCAGTGGAATCTTACAAGTGGGGTCTGGAGAGAGTAGTGTGTACGCAGACCTTACCCCTACTCCAGAGGAGTAGAGAGGCTATTTCCGATAGACCCTCGGCTCCTGACAATGGAAAGAGAGCAGTAACACTAAAAGAAGCCAGAAAGATAACACCAGCAATGTATAACCAGAATATAGAAAGAAAAGCAATAATAATAAGCAGTAACAATGGCACAATACTACAGACACAATGGAAGTAATAAGCACACAACAAGAGCCACTAGCATCCTAAGACAAAACACTATCAAACTAGCCTCCTACAACCTAACCTGCAACCCTAATGAAGTAGTATGGACACCACAGGAGCTACTAGCAGCCTAAGACAAATTACTATTAGATTAGCCTCCTACCTCATAACCTACAACCTTAATGCTCGGCCTCCACAGCTTCCTATCAAGGGCCATATCCTCGAAAATTTGAAGCCGCACCATGTCCTTCCTGATCACCTCTCCCCAACGCTTCTTAGGCCACCCTCTTCCTTTTCTCATACCCGTCAAGGCCAGCCGTTCACACCTCCTTATCAGGGCATCCAAGTTTCTCCTTCGCACGTGCCCGAACCATCTAAACCTGGCTTCTCGCATCTTGTCTTCAATGGAAACCACACCCACCTTCACCTAGATATCTTCATTCCTAATTCTATCCAGCCTAGTGTGCCCGCACATCCATCTCGACATCCTCATTTCTACCACTTTCATCTTCTGAATATGAGAATTCTTGATTGGCCAACACTCCATACCATACACACGGCCGGTCTAACCACTGCTATGTAGAACTTACCTTTAAGTTTCGGAGGCACCTTCCTGTCACACAAGACGCCATACCCTAGCCTTCATTTCATCAACCCCACCCCTATTCGGTGCGTGACAATCTCATCAATCTCCCCGTACCCTTGGATAACCGACCCTAGGTACCTGAAGCTCCCTTTCTAGAGGATGACTTGAGAGGCAAGCCTTACGTCCATGTCCGTTTCTTCCGATACGTCGTTGAACTTGCACTCCACGTATTTTGTACCCCTATACGGTGCGTGACATCCTCATCAATCTCCCCATACCCTTGGATAACCGACACTAGGTACCTGAAGCTCCCTTTCTTGGGGATAACTTGAGAAGGCAAGTGTAACGATCCGGCCGGTCGTTTTGAGTGTATTAGCCCCGATCCCCTATTTACTGCTTTCCCCATATCTTTTTCTGCTTATGTGACTTGCTGGGAGGTTCTGCTTTTGGTTTCGGAGTTTGGGACATTTAGTCCTTAAAACGGAAGCTTAAGTTCTAGGATTTTGACCGCAATTAGAATGGTGTGAAGACGACTGCGGAATGGATTTTCATCGGCTCCGTTAGCTCCGTTGGGTGATTTTGGGCTGAGGAGCGTGTCCGAAATGTGTTTTGGAAGTCTGTAGCTGAATAAGGCTTAAAATGGCGAAAGTCAAATTTTTGAGAAGTTTGACCGAAAGTGGACCTTTTTATATCGGGGTCGGATTCTGATTCCGGAAGTTGAAGTAGGTCCGTAATGTCAATTATGACTGGTGTGCAAAATTTGAGGTCAATCGGACGTGATTTGATAGGTTTCGGCATCCGTTGAAGTTTGAAGTTTCAAAGTTCATTAAGTTTGAACTAGAGGGTGATTCGTAATTTTGGCGTTGTTTGATGTGATTTGAGGGCTCTACTAAGTTTGTATGGTGTTTTAGGACTTTTTGGTACATTTGGTTGAGGTCCTTAGAGCATCGGGTGTGTTTCGTATCATTTTCGGATTCATTTTGGACTTGGAGGACTGCTGAAGTTTTTCAACTTCTTGTGTCATCGCACCTGCGCTGGGGTTGGCCGCAAGTGCGGGCACGCACGTGCGAGAGGAGGATCACAGGTGCGGTCTGGAGGAGTTTGGCATGTGGTCGTAGGTGAGACATGAAGGCCGCAGGAGCAGAGTCGCTTCTGCGGAAGCTTGAACGCAGAAGCGGAGAGGCCTAAGAGGCTTTGGGATCGCAGAAGCGGAAGGGTCTCTATAGAAGCGAGATCGCAGGTGCGATCCCTGGTCACAGAAGTGGAAACCCTAGCCATAAGTGGAATCTGCACCTGCAATGGTTTTCCCGCAGATGCGGCATCACAGGTGCAATTAAGAGCTCGCAGGTGCGAGATCGCTGGGCAGAAAAGGGCTAAGTTCGAGGGTTTATCCCATTTTTATTTTGGGACTTTGAGAGCTCGGATTTGGGCGATTATTTGAAGGATTTTCAGAGAAAGATTTTGGGTAACGAATCTTAACTTAGTTATGGTTATATTCCACTAATCTATAGTTGATTTCATCATTTAATTAAGGAATTTGGTTGAGAAATTTGGGGAAAAAGTTGGAAAGTTCTTAAACTAAATTTTTGAGTTTTGATTCGGATTTTGATATCAGATTTGGATAATTTTGGTACGAGTGAACTCGTGAGTGAATGGGTGTTCATATTTTGTGACTTTTGCCTGATTCCGAGATGTGGGCCCGGGTCAACTTTTTGGGGCGATTCTCTAGTGTCATACTTAAGATTTGATTTTATTAATTAGATTAGTTTCTTATAGTTATATTTATGGTATGTAATTGCTTTTGGCTAGATTTGGGCCGTTCGGAGTCGGAAAATCGTGGAAAAGGCATTCTTACTGATTGATTGAGCTTGGTTCGAGGTAAGTGGCTTGCCTAACCTTGTGTGGGGGAAATCCCTTTAGGATTTGGTACTGTTGTGTTATGTGAGCGCCGTGTACGCTAGGTGACGAGTGCGTACACGGGCTAATTATTGAAAAATCCTTTTTTTTTACTGAGTAGTAACCTGTTTATACCAGCATGTGTAGTTATCCTGTTTAGTCTTATTTGAACTCTGTGCAGCATGCCTAGTTGATTTCCCTTTTTTTTATCTGTATCAGTCTTAACTGTAGAATTCTTATAGTTAATTATTTTATTTATCGGTTTGAGCTATGTGTTTACTTTTGGGACTACGAGGCAGTACCTCGGGAGACCCCCCTGCACATTTACTTTTGTGACTACGAGGCGGTACCTCGGGAGATCTCCCTGCACATTTACTTTCGGTAACTCGGGAGATCTCCTTGCATATTTACTTTTGGGACTACGAGACAGTATCTTGGGAGATCCCATGTTGTTTATCCATGTGTGTTGTACTATTATTTGCTGTGATTTCCTCTTTGTTAATCCCAATCTCTTATTACACTATAATATTTTTCTGTCTTATTTATTTTATATATACCAGTAGGGCCTTGACCTGACCTCGTCACTACTCGACCGAGGTTAGGCTTGGCACTTACTGGATACCGTTGTGGTGTACTCATGCTACTCTTCTGCACATGTTTATGTGCAGATCAGGTACTTCTTATCAGCCACAACGTCAGTGAGCAGCGACAGTTTGGAGACTTCAAGGTATATCTGCCGCGTCCACAAACCTCATAGTCCCCCTCTATTCCCTCCTATGTCATTTACCTTTCCGTACTTTTTTCTTAGACTCTGGTGTATAGAGATACTAGTTTTCTTTCGTAGCTTGTGATTTATGATGTTCCGGGTTTTGGGAATACTGTGTATCACTCGAGTGTTGGTTATTGTACATGTCGAGCGGTATTTTTATCTCAATTCAAGTACAAGTTGCAGTTAGATACTAAATTTTTGTTTTTCTTTTCTATTATTTCGCAATCTGTTAGGCTTACCTAGTCGTAGAGACTAGGTGCCGTCACGACATCTCACAGCGGGAGGATTGGGTCGTGACAAGTTGGTATCAGAGCACTAGGTTCATAAGTGTCATGAGTCACAAACAGGTTTAGTAGATCTCGCGGATCGGTACGGAGACGTCTGTACTTATCTTCGGGGGGCTATTGAATTGTTAGGAAAATTTCACTTCTTTTGATTCTTGTCGCACGAAATTGTTGACTTCGAAATTCTAAACTTCTGTCTTCTATTCTCTCACAGATGGTGTGGACACGTACAGCCGAATCGGATAACCAGGTACCCACGCCCCCTATTAGAGCCGCGAGAGGCAGGGGCCGGGGCAGAGGCCGAGGACGTCCACGTGGTGCAGCCGGAGCACCCGCACGAGCTGCTTCAAAGGAGCCTACCTGCTTGATAACTAGGGATTCTAGTTCATTTTACACTCCTTTTTACTTAAGTTTTGATTAGAAATGTATACAAATAGTCCCAGAGGCTTACATGTTGTACTTCTTTGCAGGGTTTGGTCAAAAAAGTGACAAGTAGTAAAAATCAGCTCAAAAAGGAGTAAAACTTGCACAAGTACCAAGAACAAGGCAAGGCACTGCTGCAGCATAAAATCCACTGCAGCCGCATAAGATCCACCGCGGCCGCAGTCCATTTAGTGCGGTCCGCGGTGGAAAAGACCAGAGAGCTGCAAATTTTGGAAGTTCAAGCACTGCGGTCGCAGACCATTTTGTGCGGACCGCAGTAGCCTCACCGCGGTCATAGTCCATTTTGTATGGTCCGCGGTGAGGAGATTCAGAGACTTGGGAGTTGGAAGATTGGAAGACACTGCAGCCGCAATCCATTTTGTGCGGACCGCAGTGAAGCCACCGCGGCCGCGGTGCATCTTATGCGGTCCGCGGTGGCCAGATTCAGAGCCTGGTAAATGAAGCTAAAAAGCCTCACTGCGGCCGCGGTGCATTTTTCGCGGTCCGCTGTACCTCCGTCAGGAGTATTTTTGTCCAGAAAATTCGGCCTTGTATAAATAGTTCTTTTTCAGATTTTTAGGGTATCTAACTTTTAGCTGAGCACGCGAAGGCCGTTTTGGACCTATTTTGAGTAATTTTGTGGCTAGTTCAACATTGAATCTTTAATTCTTAGCTTGTAAACATATTATATGGGTTATTATTCATCTAATTATCTATTTTTTTCCATTATTATGAGCAGCTAGACCCATTAGCTAGGGTTGTGGCTCAACCCTAGTATGGGTATTTGACGGGTCTTGTGTTTTAAGGCTTAGATGTTTATGGGTGGTTGATATTTGGACTGATTTGTGTTTTCTATGTTGGATTAGTGGTTGTAAACACTAATTTGTTCCTATTTGACTTGGGCTCTTCTTGAGAAAGATAGCTTGAGTCTAGGTAATCAGTCCAACAAGGAATTGGGGCGTACTCAAGAGATTGATAGCCCCAATTAAAGGGTTAAATCTAGAGATAGTAATACCCGACTTGATCCTACATTGCTTGTATAGTTTCGACACCCAATTGGTCTTGAGAAAGTCAATTAGGGCAAAGTCACTCAAGCTACCGAGAGGTATAGAGTGAGTAGTATCGTGCATTGGCTATATCGCGATCCCAAACATAACAACTTTGCCTTAGATTTTAGAACCCGTCAAGTATTCACCTAGGAGAAAGTCACTTCCCTAGTGCCTCGTTACCTATTTAGAAAACCTTTCAAGCAATTATTCTTAGTTTAATTTAGCATCTCAGTAGTATAATATTAGAAGTAAAAAAGCAAACAATTATGATTGGGAGCGTAATTAAGAGCATTACGCATTGCTAGTTTAGATAGGAATCCAATTCCCAAATCTAGCTCCCTGTGGATTCGATCCCGGCCTTTTCGGGTAAAAGCTGCATCGACTGCTCTCGCCACTCTGTAGTGGTGTAGGGTTGGCTCCGATCACTGCTCTAGCTCTTCAAGATACCCTTGCACTGTTCCTGAGCATGTTTGGTACTCTAGCTCAGGCAGGGTTGACTCCTCTTGCTCCTGCCACTTCGCAGGTCGTGGGAGGAGTACAGACTCCCGCCGCCCGCACCCCAAAGTAGTGGGTTCAGTTTGATCAGATTCTAGAGGTTATACTAGTACAACTGGTAGCCCCATTTCAGCCCGAGGGTAGGGCAGCAGTTTCTGAGGAGGAGAAGCATAGGCTCGAGAGGTACAAGAAGTGCCACCCTCCTACTTTCAGTGGCCTGGCGTCAGAGGACGCCTAGGGTTTTCTTGAGGAGTGCCACCGTATCCTTCGTACTATGGGTTTAGCGAAGTCGAGTGGGGGTTTTTTCACTGCGTTCCAGCTTAGAGGAGCAGCCTATCAGTGGTGGCGTGCTTATGAGTTGGGCAGTCCGGCTGAGGTAGCTTCACTTACTTGGACTCAGTTTTCGGATATGTTCTTGAAAGAGTATGTTCCCCAAAGACTCAGAGATGCATGGCACGCCGAGTTTGAGCAGTTGCGCAAGGGTGCTATGACTTTGTTAGAATATGCAGTTCATTTCAGCTTTGGTTGCTACAGTTCGCGAGAGGGTCCATCGGTTTATTGAGAGGCTCCATCCCAGCATCAGGATTAACATGGCCCGGGAGTTGGAGATGGATATTTCATACCAGCAGGTAGTGAGTATTGCTAGAAGAGTAGAGGGCATGCTTGCTCGGGAGAGAGAGGAGAGGGAGGCCAAGAGGTCTCAAGAGTCTGGCACTTATACTGGTACTCGTGCCCCAGCTGCAGTTCGCCATGGTAGGGGCTATGAGAGTCACCCTGTTCTTTCAGCACTTCCAGTCGCTACCGGTATTCCGACTACTCCTAGTCCCCGGAGCCTTATTATGCACCGCCAGTATCTAGTGTGCCTCCTGCACGGGTTGCTTTCAGCGGTCAGTACAGCAGACCCGGCCGAGCCAGCCACGCCCTCCAAGAGCTTGTTTTGAGTGTGGTGACACTCGCCATATGGTGAGGGATTGCCCAAGACTTTGGAGAGGTGCACCTCCACAGACTTCTCAGGCACCGCGTGCTCCACCGATTCCTCAGGCTATGATTACAGCACCAGCTACCACTCTACCTTTTCAACCAGCTCGAGGTGGAGGTAGGGAAGGTAGAGGTCACCCTAGAGGGGGAGGCCAGGCCAGATATTATGCTCTTCCTGCTCGTACAGAGGCAGTTGCTTCCGACTTTGTCATTAAAGGTATTGTTCCGATCTTTCATAGAGATGCGTCGGTTTTATTTGATCCAGGCTCCACTTATTCCTATGTGTCATCTTATTTTGCTCCGTATTTGGGCGTATTCCGTGATTCTATTAGTTCTCCTGTATATGTGTCTACACCTGTGGGAGATTCTATTGTTGTTGATCAACTGTATCGGTCGTTTTTGGTTGTTCTTAGTGGTTTTAAAACCAGAGCCAATTTATTATTGCTCAGTATGGTAGATTTTGATATTATATTGGGCATGGACTGGTTATCGCCCCATTATGCTATTCTTGATAATCACGCCAAGACCATGACACTGGCTATGCTAGGATTACCGCGGTTAGAGAGGAGAGGTACCTTAGATTACACTCCCAGTAGAATTATTTCATTTCTTAAAGCTCAACGAATGGTTGAGAAGGGGTGTGACGCGTATCTAGCTTATGTGAGAGATGCCAGTATTGATACCCCTACAGTTGAGTCAGTTCTAGTAGTGAGGGATTATCCCGATGTATTTCCAGCTGATCTTTCGGGCATTCCGCCCAATAGAGATATCGACTTTGGTATTGATTTGTTGTCGGGCACTCAGCCCATCTCTATTCCTCCATATCGTATGGCTCCTCCTGAGTTGAAGGAGTTGAAAGAACAGTTACAGGAATTGCTTGATATGGGCTTCATTCGGCCTAGTGCGTCACGTTGGGGTGCTCCGGTCTTGTTTGTGAAGAAAAAGGACGGTTCTATGCGTATGTGCATTGATTATCGCCAGTTGAACAAAGTTACAATGAAGAACAGGTATCCAATTCCTCGTATTGATAACATATTTGATCAGTTAGAGGGTGCCAGAGTGTTTCCCGAGATTGACTTGCGTTCAGGCTATCATCAGTTAAAGATTCGGGAGCCAAATATCCCGAAGACTGCTTTCAGGACTCGGTATGGTCACTACGAGTTTCTTGTGATGTCATTTTGGCTGACCAATGCCCCAGCAGCATTTATGCATTTGATGCACGGTGTATTTCGGCCATATCTTGACTCATTCATCATTGTGTTTATTGACAACATTCTAGTGTAATGCAAAAGTCCCGTACGGGCATGTGAAGGTAGTTTTCTCTTGATCTTTCGGAGCAATCAAAATCTGGTTGTAACCTGAGTACCTATCCAAAAAATAGTAGAAGGCACGCCCAGCAAGTCTATCTAGCATTTGGTCAAGAAATGGCAATGGAAAATGATCCTTGCGGGTCACTTTATTCAGCTTTCGGTAGTCCATCCACACCCTCCATCCGGTGACAGTCCTGGTGGGAATCAACTTGTTTTGCTCATTGGTAACCACAGTCATACCACCCTTCTTCAGCACACATTGCACCGGTGAAGTCCAAGAACTATCCAAGATGGGGTACACAGCCCCTGCATCAAGCCACTTGATCACCTCCTTTTTGACAACCTCTTTCATAGCCTCATTCAACCTCCTTTGATGTTCTACGGAGGGCTTGGAATCATTTTCAAGTATAATCTTGTGAATGCAAAAGGCGGGGCTTATCCCCCGAATATCAGCTAGAGTCCATCCAATTGCCTTCTTCTATCTTTGAAGCACCGCCAATGTGGCATCTACCTGCATGTTAGTAAGACAAGAAGAAAGAACAACAGGTAAAGTTGAACTAGGGCCCAAGAATTCATACCTGAGGTATGAGGGCAAAGGCTTCAACTCCAAAACGGGAGGTTCCTCAATTGAGGGCTTTGTTGGCGGAGTCTTTCTATTCTCAAGATCCAAAGAGAGTTTCCGGGGCTCATAAAAATAAGAGCCCATTCTGTGCAAAGCATTGACACACTCCACCCTTCCTTCATCCTCATTCACATCAAGGTTCAACAATACCGCCTCTAAAGGATCCTCCACATTGATCATGGCACTAGTATCATCAACTATTACCTCCGTGACAAGGTCCACAAAAGAGCACACTTCAGTACTATTCGGCTGCCTCATTGATTTGCACACATGAAAGACAATTCATCAGAAGGTGATAATGATGTTGTACAAAACACCCCTTGACTTTTATATACATTGAACTAGACAAATAGAACAAGTTTTGAACTTGTAATAATTAGTTTTAACTTGGTGTTGGATTGTTATGTTCAATTGAACTTTAATTTGTTAGTTTTAAAGTATTTATTGAATGTTTGGTTGTTGTTGTGTTATTGTTGTTGTTGTTGATGTTGTTGTTGTTGTTGTTGTTGTGTTGTTGTTGGGGGTATTGGTATGCTGGCAGGTGGTGTAGCTACCAAAACAGACATTTTATGCCAAAACTAAACCCAGAAAAATCGACCAAAGTTGGTCGGTTTTTAATAAAAAAATAATTGCACATTACTGACCAACGTTGGTCGGTATTTAATATAAAAAAGATTAAATTGCATATTACCGACCAAAGTTGGTCGGATAATGAACAATGAATTCCTAGAATTCAAAATTATCGACAAACTTTGGTCGGTATGTTGCCTGCACTGTTGAGGTTGCCGACCAAAGTTGGTCGGTAATGTTTAATTTTAATTATTTTAAACAAATATATATTTTCTGTTACCGATCAAAGTTGGTCGGTTGTTTTTAATTTAATAATTAATAAAAAAAACCATAAATTAAATACACCGACCAACTTTGGTCGGTAAAATTAAATTAATAAAATATGTTTCCGACCAAAGTTGGTCGGTAAATCATTTAAATTAGTCAGATGGTCGGTAATCCATTCCGACCATCAAAATACCGTCCAAGCGTATATGGCTGCGTTTTGGTCGGTAATGGGCCATAACCGACCAAAGTTGGTCGGTTTTTTTGGTCGGTATTTAGCGGATTTCTAGTAGTGTAATTTCTTTTTCCTTTCCTTCTGACTGTTTGCAAAATTTACCAACGCTAGCATATCTTGTTGTTTTGGGTTTGTCATTCGATATTTGACACTCGCTTTTAGTGCCCGGATTAATTTGGATTTGTGTCGCGTAAGGCCCACGAAAGGGGAAAACACTATCTGCTAGAATTATTTTTATTCTCAGGACTCGAACCTAAATCGACTGATTAAGAGTGGAGGAATCATGTCCGTAGTAAAAACTCCCATTTCTAGGTTATAGTAGAATCACAACCAGCACCAACTACCAACTAAGGGCTCGTTTGGTACGAGGAATGAGGGATAATTAATCCCGGAATTAAATTTGAGATGAGTTTATCCCACCTTTGGTTGGGATAAAACCGTTTCTTACTTAAACCTTGATTTCATTAATGAGATTACTTTCTTATAGTTATATTTATGGTATGTAATTGCTTTTGGCTAGATTTGGGCCATTCGAAGTCCGAAAATTGTGGAAAAGGCATTCTTACTGATTGATTGAGCTTGGTTCGAGGTAAGTGGCTTGCCTAACCTTGTGGGGGGAGGGGGGAGAATCCCCTTAGGATTTGATACTGTTGTGTTATGTGAGCGTCGTGTACGCTAGGTGACGAGTGAATACACGGACAAATTATTGAAAATTTTGTTTTTTTTACTGAGTAGTAACCTGTTTTTATCTTAATTGAGTTATATCAGCATGTGTAGTTATCCTGTTTGGTCTAATATCGCATGTCTACGTGCTTTAACTACTTATTTTAACTCTGTGCATCATTCCTAGTTGATTTCCTATTTTTCTTTGATCTGTATCAGTCTTAACTGTAGAATTCTTGCTGTTAATTATTGTATTTATCGGTTTGAGTTGTGTGTTTACTTTTGGGACTACGAGGTGGTACATCGGGATATCCCCCCACACCTTTACTTTTGAGACTACGAGGCAGTACCTCGAGAGATCTACCTATACATTTACTTTTGAGACTACGAGGCGGTACCTAGGGAGATTTTCTTGCATATTTACTTTTGGGACTACGAGACAGTATCTCGGGAGATCCCCAGCTGTTTATCCATGTGTGTTGTACTGTTATTTGCTGTGATTTCCTCTTTGTTAATCCCAATCTCTTATTACACTGTAATATTTTTCTGTCTTTTTTATTTTATATATACCAGTAGGGCCCTGACCTGACCTCGGCACTACTCGACCGAGGTTAGGCTTGGCACTTACTGGGTACCGTTGTGGTGTACTCATGCTACTCTTCTGCACTTGTTTATGTGCAGATCCAGGTACTTCTTATCAACCACGTCATCAGTGAGCAGCGACAGTTTGGAGACTTCAAGGTATATCTACCGCGTCCGCAGACCTCGGAGTCCCCCTCTATTCCCTCCTATGTCATTTACCTTTCCGTACTTTTTTCTTAGACTCTGGTGTATAGAGATACTAATTTTCTTCCGTAGCTTGTGACTTATGGTGTTTCGGATTTTGGGAATACTGTGTATTACTCGAGTGTTGGTTATTATACGTGTCGATCGGCATTTTTATCAGCTATTTAGTTACCTGTTGCTGTTAGATGCTAAATTTTTGTTTTTCTTTTCTGTTATTCCGCAATCTTTTAGGCTTACCTAGTCGTAGAGACTAGGTGCCATCACGACATCTCACGGGGGGGAGGATTGGATCGTGACAGCAAGCCTCACGTCCATGTCCGCTTCTCCAGATACGCCGCTGAACTTGCACTCCACGTATTATGTCTTAGTCCTGCTTAACTTGAAACCTTTAGACTTGATGGTCTGTCTCCAAACCTCCAACCTCTCGTTAACACCGCCTCGTGTTTGATCGATCAGAACGATATCATCGGCGAATAACATACACCATGGTACCTCCCTTGAATATGGTTTGTCAGTGCGTCCATCGCCAAAGCAAATAAGAACGGGCAGAGCGTAGATCCTTGGTGTAGCCCCATAACAAACGGAAAATTCTCCGAGTCGCCCCCTCAATACTAACACGAGTCTTAACTCCATCATACATGTCCTTGATCACCCTAATATAAGCTACCGAAACATTTTTCACCTCCAGACATCTCCAAAGAACTTCTCTAGGAACCTTGTCATTTGCTTTTTCTAAGTCAATAAATACCATGTGCAAATCTGCCTTTCTATGCCTGTACAATTCAACCAATCTCCTAATAAGATGGATTATAATTTGTTTCATTTATTTATTTATTTGTGCTTATCCAATCCTCTCCAATTTCATTAATTCAAAATGATAGGTGAGAGGGAATTCGACATAATTCAAAATTGATTGAACATGGCAAGGGTGAAAAATCCAATCTGGCTGTGTTTTGTACACGTTCGAAAAAGACAAGGTAGATGTTGGAGAAGCTGAGAGTGAATGACACGTCAAGTCCCAGGTGGAGCCTAATTGTGCTAGTACGGACATCAATCCAAGTTGGCAGCAATAACTTCGTGGACCCCAGTGCCACCTCATTTATCCGAGGATGGAACGTGAGGAATCCAAGATCCGACCTCCAATTTTCAAGCTAATTATGTGATCTTTGTAAGAAATTCCGACAGGCAACATGCGACGAACCCTGCGCTTCATCTTCCCGCCAAAACCACCAGCACTAAAATTACGTATTTAATTATTTTTAATTAAAGAGCTGTTAATAAGAAATTAATTGTTATACGATGATTACAAATGAATATATTGTACTACATGCTCTAAAATAACATCGTTTTTGTTC
Organism: Nicotiana attenuata; assembly: GCF_001879085.1. Lineage (NCBI taxonomy): Eukaryota > Viridiplantae > Streptophyta > Magnoliopsida > Solanales > Solanaceae > Nicotiana > Nicotiana attenuata. Next base: position 120,187 of record NW_017672432.1, on the reverse strand, counting down.
AAATAGATTAATCCGTAAATTACTAATACACATATTTGTATTTTACGTTTTATCGCGCATAAAATATTATTATATAAAAATAATTAAATGCATATCTACATTTATAATTTATAATTATAATATATTAAAAGTATGAAGGCCACTAGTGAAATGTTGTTCGTCTTTTTTACCCTTTGAAAATAAATATTAAATTAGATAAAATAGTAATTTAAGTTATTCTCCTAATATTTTGGACTTTAAAGTTAGCTAAAAGTTTGGTAAACAAACACTTCCTTATTTAAATTATGTAAAATCCTAATGTTTAAGAATTTAATTTCAATTAAAGTTTTACTTATATAGACTACTAACAAGCTAGGAAGAGAAAGAGAAAACACATTACACATTGGAACACGCACAATATTCTTCTACATTTGCCGCAACAAGTAAAACTAAAAATTATACAAATGCAACCATTGTCACGGAACATTTTAATGCTTATTAGTGGAATTTTATGGAATGATAGATACTAAATAATTAAATAAAAGATTGTTTAGGAAGGATTCAATTAATTAAATCTTACAGAATGCTATAATAAAACGTGGTATGAATACATATTTTTTGCAGTCAAACATCGTCACAGTATGTAATTTTGTGACCCATATTAGGCTTTATAGCCAATAGTTTTTTAATTCTTTCTTATTATAATTATTTAATTGAATATAATATATTTCATAAATTTTTTTACCCAATTAAGGCC
>NW_017672432.1:104451-116951 GCF_001879085.1 Nicotiana attenuata | reverse complement strand
CGAAATTACCGTTTTTCTTTTTTACCTTTGAAAAATAGAGTTCACGTTGGACTACATTGTCATTAATTATTCTCCTAGTATATTAGGGCTTTGAAAACAATAAAAATTGTACTCATTCCTTATTTGAATTAGGTAGAAAATTCTAATATTTAGAATTTCGATATGGAAGAGCATCAATTTGTTGAACGTATTGTAGTGAGATTATTCTTCTTCCCAAATTATTCTTTTCTTTTTCTTACTTTGTTATAGTTAATTTAATAATTACCAATAAATAACAAACTTAAACTAACTTAATTATCAATATTAGTTAAAACTTAATATCACGTTGCCAATAAATATATAAAATATACCACATACTGATTATGCGTTAGTTTTATGTCATTTATACAGTTAAATATGGGTATCCTATTCCTAATCATGCAGAAATTAATAATTATATTAAGTTAGAAAAATACATCTATAAAGATTTAACATTGGTGATTGTGATATGGATTAAGTTGCATATTATTCGTATTCTTTTTATAATGTTAGTAAATTGTAACCTTTGATATTTATTGGGTAATATGTTTAGTATAATCACTATGTTTATAAAGAGATTACATGTAATTATCTTATAAGTTACACGATTGTGCTAACTTTCTACACTACACAATATGATAGTAATATAAATGACATAGTGAAATATGTTGATAGTATAATTTTTGCGTATTCTTGTCGAAACTGAAAAAGAAGCATAATGGTCTCTGAAATTAAAGTGATAAAATTATGAAACCAAAACAAATTCTAAGTTGAGCATATCAACGAATGATTAAGGACTTCCTATATGATAATTTTCTTTATTGAGTTAGCTATATAAGGTCAATATTCAACATTTTCATAAAAATATACTTTTCTTTTATCACTCAAACACTAATTTTCATATAATTTAAAAGTTTTACTCATTAAGTTATGGTACACGCGCAACGCGCGTACCTGTAGACTAGTATTATTTAAAATCGGCAACCAAATATTTCTTTAGTGATGCGGCAATTATTTTTTCTTTTACGACCAATCAACTACTATAATATTATTTTCGTCGAATCTTATGTTAAAATTAATTGTTTCTATATCATCAATCAAAGTAAAAGAACCCCTTAGGATTAGCAAATGACACTTTGAGCTACACAAAATGGAACAAACCGAAAATGACCGACACCAGCAGTCCAGCACCTCTACAGGAAAGATTCTTTTTTCTTTTTTAAAAGGTGTTGTCTTCATGAGGTCCATTACAAAGTGCATTTAAAAGACTATAAATCAAGGAGGAAAACTAATAAGATATTTAAATAAAATTTCCCAATCCTATTACCCACTGAATTAATGTTTGTTCAGGGTTCACATTCATTGCCAATCTGGCCAACCCAACCCTTCTATCATGATTACAGCAACTATCCTATTTTCCAATGCATGCATGAGGCTAATATTCTTTTACATATCGAACTATCAAATCTGATTGCCAAAAAGAGTTTTGAATTTTACTACTAAGTCCAAAGACAGTCATCCACCAATTTGCTAAAAATAGTATCTTGATTTGATTACAAGATATGCAACTATGTTAATGTGGTCTAGCTAGTGAGCTTTTATTGCCTTACCATGCGTAAAATTCAAACTTCGAATTATTCTCTCATGCTTTTAATTCTTTAAGATAGTAGCATGAAACATATTTTTAATTTTAAAAATCTTACTGTTGGATAATGTTGACCAAGTCAACATATTGGATCGCCCATATATTTTTCCCAGTGAAAAGAAAATGAACTTTCATTTACTCGTTTCTATCACATGCAATGCTAACATTTTAGCTATAAATAGTTGAAAGTAAATACAGGATAAAGTCAAAAGCATATCACGTAATAGGAATGGCAGGCCAGTTGGTCTTGACTATTGAATCAAGGCATGTCTAGACCTAAAGTTTGGTGAATAGCCTACAAGCAGGGCGGATACATCATTACAGTATCGAGTTTATCTAAATGTCTGTTCTGCGCAAAGAAAATTTACACTATCAAATAACTTCAAAAATAATAAAAATGAACTATCAAACAATATATAGGTAGAAGTAATAAATTGATATTCCCTCCGTTCCGGTTTATGACCCCTAAATTTGGAAACAATTTAGATTAAACTTACAATTCACCCTTAATGAGAAGCTTTTATAACCACACAAATATTCTGGGGCCCTTTTTGACTTGCTTAGGACCACAAATTCCAAAAATCTTTATTTTTTCTTAATTTCCGTGCCCAGTCAAACATGTTCACATAAATTGAAACGGAGGGAGTATACAAGACATGCAATTTGTTATAACATGTCATGTACAATGCTGCTATAAATGTTTTTACATTAATATATATAAATTAAGTCTTAATAGTAATAAAAGTAATTAAAGAAAACTGTCCCCAGATAAGAGTAAAGAAAAAGAAATAGAAATAGTGGGGCAGAGAATAAATGATATTCGACCAAAAGCACAAAGAAATAATATGCTAATCGAAAGAAAATCAGTTGAAGATAATGGGAGACTTGCCTTTTTCCGTTTCTTGAGTATCGTAAGGAGAATGTATTCATCATACATGAATTTCTTTCCAAAGATGTTAGTGTTTGTTAATTAATCCTATAGACCCTATCATCTAATATAGGGGAATATAAAGGAATTTGTTTCTTACACCTTATGAGTTATGATCCTATTGTATAAAAATAGATAGCAATCCCTTTCGTGTGCTCTATCTTCTTTAATTCTAGGTAAAACTTAAAATGTTTCTTGTGTACTTATAATTACTATCATCACATATGGAATTAGCCTTTTTGCATGTATACAACAACAACATTGTTTTCACTCTTTCATGTCACATTAATTAACCCATTAAAAAACATTAGGATTTCCATTTATCATGAGATATCTTATTTCTCCACTTGCATGCAAATATTTATGGTAGACATCACGAGTATCTTATGGATTCAAAATATATAACATTGGTGCAACCACCAAACTTTATGTACGCGTATTTTATGGTTTCAAAGTATTACATTGTTGCAATCACTAGACCCGAAAACCCAAAAAATACATAGGTACGTTATACTCATTATTCAAGAGACTCATTTAATACATTAATTTCAATATACCGTGTTAGTTTCCCTTGTCAATGCAAAATTTCCTGAAGGACCGAGAAATCTAGCCTTGACGAGTTGTATCCCTTATTACCAGGGGCATATTGGGTTCATCTAGACTCAGTACTTTTGACGCGAAATATGAATTTGTGCGTAAAAATTATTAAAATTATAATAAATAAAAGATATGAAGTCATAATTTTAATTATATTATGGATTCAATGCTAAGAAAATTAAAAGTTGAACTCATAAAATTTAAATTCTGAATTCACCTACGTTGATTACCATTGACAAGGGAGACTTGATTTTATAGTTTATTACAAATATTATTTTAATTGTACGATCCTATTAAAATGAGATTAATAAAAAATGCAAAAAATCTGTAATAATAACACGAGAATATTTATAGGATTATTTTCTTCCACATCATTTCTAGTTTTTAATGCCTGCCTCTCCCCTTAATTCCTCTACCCCTCCTTCAGCCTACTACCGGTAGTGCAGCCAATCCCTAATATTGGTGTCTTATAAATACCACAGACCATACCAACCCCATTCTGACCTTCAAAGGTCCATCCTTGCCACTTCTTCTTCTCTTGTTTATTACTACCAGCTAGCATTGATATGAAAGTCGTACTTTACCTAAGGGACCACGTTATAGTATATGTACACCTATATAAAATTAGCTAAAAATGATTCATTTTATATGATACGTATTATTCCCGTTATTTTATGTTATGTGACAATTTATTAGTCCATTCTAAAAGTCTCTCCTTGCCACTTCTTTTCATTTTTACTATTAACTAGTATTGATATTGTTTACCCTTAAAATGGATAACAATTGAATTTGTAAGCGATTTTAAGAATACGTGGAGCAGTTTAATACAAATGATTAATGACGTTAGATAAGCAAATAAAATTAAAATAAATAGCAAAACCAACGATGATGATGAATCTGGGCTTGGTTAAAGGCTTAACGAGAAGCTCGCCTTCGGTTCCAAACCAATGCTTATGAAGAACTTATGAACCAAAACAAGAGCTTTGAATAATCCTTTAGAAACAGAGAAAAATAGATGTATATTGCCTTTGTATGTGTATTATCATGTCCTTAATGAATAATCAGCTTCCCCTTTATATAGTAGGGAGATTTACCCTAAGTACAATTCTAGAAAAGGTAAAGATCTTCCTTTTCACTAATCACTCATCTACCGTTGATACAGGCCGAGATTCATGTTGTGATATCCGGTTAGACACGGATATCACGGCCCTTTGTTAATCATGTCCAGTCGTTTGGTAATGCTTCCCGAGGTCTCGTTATTCGAATTAGGTGCGGGGGCATGATCTCGATGCCTCCTGGGGCAGGTGTTTTGTTCGGGCTTTGATACGGGTGGCTCCCAGCTTTGATTTCGACGACACGCAGTTATGTCCTCTCTTCGTTTGCCCAACCAAAAAATCGAGGTGCTCGTTACTCCCGATTTTACCCGTATACAGATAGTCCTCTCGTTTTTTAGAGGATAGGTTTGCCGAAACGGTGAGAAACGACGAATATTTTTTGGTTCCCTTTTTCGTACGTTATAACAGAAATGACAAAGAAGCCGAAATGTCCCGTCAGTCGCGTCGTTCTGCTTGGGACACATGTCAACCGACGGCTGGTTGCCTCCGAATGCGAAGCGGCGCAATTTTTTCTATAAAAGCCCCTATCCTTTGTACTTTTCCTATTTCCCAACCAAGTTCTGTCTTCGATCTTTCAAGTTATTGCCTACTTTCTTCAAACTTTAACACCTTCATCCTTGTTCTTCAAGTTTTCATAGTAATTCCCAGGTTTTTACCCAGATTTTCCCCAAATCATTACACTCAACTCTTTATCTATTCCTTTTTCTTTAAATTCTCAAACCTTTCCTAATATAAATGGCAAAAATATCTAAATCAGTTCCTCAATAAGTTGCTTCTTCTTCCCAACCCACCGTTGATATCGAGGCGGTCACTCCCGAAATAGTTTCCCTCGAGACGGCCGCTCCTGGTGTGGCTGTCGACGAACTGGCCCTCGAGCCTCCCTTAAAAATGTTTATTCTCGGGGGCAGCTCGACTACAGATGACTTTAAGGTCGAGAAACCCTCATGCAAAGAGGATCCGGGTGAAGGAGCATCAAGGTACATATGCTCCGTGACCGAAGACATCCTTCCCATAGTCCGAATCAATAGAATGAGGGGGTAAGTTGTGATACCATATCATTTCTCCTTTTGACATGGTTTCTCCAAACGTTTTCAACAAAACCAACTCGATTTCGTCATCTTCTAAGTCGTTTCCCTTGATGGGACATGTGTAGGAGGTCACGTGTTCGTTTGGATCCGTGGTTCCTTTATACTTTGGAATTTCGGGCATGCGAAACTTCTATGGGATTAGATTCGGTGTTGCAATCGGGGGGAAAGGCTTTTGGACAAATTTCATGGAGTCCAGGCCTTTTAATATTGGGGGTGCTCCTGGGATTTGATCAACTCTGGAGTTATAAGTCTCCACCTTTTTGTCGTTGGCCTCAATTTTCTTTTCCCCCGATTTCACCCGCTTTGTCAGTTCCTCAACCATCTTAATGATTTCGGGGTTGGTCTCGAGCTCAGCTTCATCCGGCTTCTCCGTGACTTGCTTATTCCTTCGAGCATTTTCCCTGGATTGTTCGGGCTCAACTCTCCTAGGGGCGTGGCTTTAGTTTTGTAGTTGTGCTATCACTGCTTGTTGAGCTTGTAACATTTCGAGGATCACCCGCAGATTAATTCTCTCGCCTTCACCTTCGAGCCTACCTCGACTCGTAGGCCGGGCTCCTCCGCGAGTGCTGTTCTCAGGATCGGTCGGCAGGTTAGCGTCGATGTCCACCTGCGAGTTGGCATCGATTGGGTCAGCGACTAGGGCTCCGTTGGGATCAACAGGGGGCACCTCGTTTCTAGGTGTTATATTATTGTTTTTGCCTTGATGGCCAGACTCAATATCAACGTTAACGTGAGTAGACCGAGAATTCGACATCCTTAGGTAGATCTGAAATTAAAATCCTGAAGAAAAAGTGGAAAATATAGTGTGTCACGAAAAATTATACCAAACAACCACTATTATCCTTGGGCTACGGTGGGTGCCAAACTATTTACCTTAAAAATGGATAACAATTGAATTTATACGCCGTCTTAAGGACACGTGGAGCAGTTTAATACAAATGATTAATGATGTTAGATAAGCAAATAAAAATTAGAATAAATAGCCAAACCAATAATGATGATGAATCCGAGCTCGGTTAAAGGCTTAACGAGAAGCTCGCCTTCGGTTCCGAACCAATGCTTATGAAGAACTTATGAACCAAAACAAGAGCTTTGAACAATCCTTTAGAAACAGAGAAAAACAGATGTATATTGCCTTTGTATGCATATTACCATGTCCTTAATGAATAATCATCTTCCCCTTTATATAGTAGAAGAGTTTTACCCTAAGTACAATTTTAAAAAAGGTAAAGATTTTCCTTTTCGCTAATCACTGATCTATCGCTGTTACGGGCCGAGATTCACATCCTGATATCCGGTTTGGCTCGGATATCACGGCCCTTTGTTAATTGTATTCGGTCGTTTGGCAATGCTTCTCGAGGTCTTGTTATTCGAATCAGGTCTGGGGACATGATTTCAATGGCTCCGGGGGCAGATGTTTTTTTCGGGCTTTGATACGGGCGGCTCCCAGCTTTGATTTATACTATATGCAGTTATGTTCTCTCTTCGTTTGCCCCATTGGGAAATCTAAGTGCTCATTACCCCCGATTTTGCCCGTATACAGCTATGAAAGTCGTACTTTACCTAAGGGACCATGTTGGCAATACGTACACCTTTATCTTTAAAATAAGCTATAAATCATTTATTTTATCCAATAATTAAAAATCACATTGGTTATCTCATTTTATATGATGCTTATTATTTTATGTAACAACTTATTAGTATTAAAAAAGAGATATATTTTTGAATTTGGAAATGATTCATTTTAAACTTCTCATTTTATTCTAATGAAAAGTTTTTACAACGGCACAATATTATATAATATGTACAAGTCCAAAATTATTATAACCAACACAAATAAAAATGGCAAGTTTCAAAAGTCTTTATTGGAAAGATTCATTATGTTTCTTATGAAATTATTAAGCGCGTAATTCTCATTTAGAAGTGTGGAATCGCTGTCCTGCAAAACGAATGAAAGACCTCTGTAATTGGAATAACAGAGTGCTTGCCTTATACCTTGGTCAGAATTCTCATTTAAAACTAAATGGTATGACTCTTATAATATTTTTGAGATTGAGGTCATAGTATATACCTATCTATCGTTTCCCCAAAACATATTATATATTTTAATATAAAATATTCAGTTTTATACACTTTAATGTAAGTAGTAAAAAGAAAGAGTCGTTGGAGGCGTTAAAATTTGGAATTCGAAATATTAATCGTGCCGCATTCAAGAGTAGCCACTTAGGCACGTCTTGTTTAGTTTAAAAGTTTCACCATCATTTTTTTTTGTTTTTAAAAATAAATTGGTAACTTTTTTTCGCTGCAAAAATCAGATGTTATATCTTTTAAGGTAAGCAATTTACTTTGAAAATAGCATTTTACAAAAAATACTTTTGACAAATAAAAAAAAAACATAGTCAAACAGCCTAATATAGGTAATTCCAAACTCTATACGTATGGTCTTCACACAAAATTCTCTCGAAAATTAATGCGTAATAAACTTTTAAGAAGATCTTTTTTTTTTAATTTACCATCCGAATCATTTTGCACATACCTAAATTAATCTTAGTTATTTAGTACATGTATCTTTTTATTCAATAAAATTACCTTACTATAAATATGTATAAGGTAAAATATGATATGATACGTGGTCAGCTCAAGGAAAGACACGTGGAATTCAAGATGGGGACGACAGAAGACCGAACGCAGCTATTCCGCTTGTCACTGGAAGGGATAACGTTCATAAAGGTGTATTAAATGTTCTGCGTCCGCTAGCATTTAATAAAAAAATATTCTGCAGCATTAAGGACGACAGCCCGTTACAGAGAATTTGACATTTATGCTTACCGTTACATTTTCATTAATGACCCTCATAAATGACGTTAAAGGAGTGCACGATTCTAGGACCTCCTTCCCTAGACACAGCTATAAATAGTGAGCCCAATTATCATTATAAAGGACATAAATTTTCTGGCTAACTTACACTACATTCTATACAAAGCTTAATACAATTTTACTTTCTCGCTTTTTGGTCTCATCATAGCTGTGTCCGGAAACCTTGTTCCCGGGACCGTCATTTCTGCTGTTTCATCTACATTTTAAGGCTAAGTATTGTATAATTCTTCTATTCTTTTATTATTTCATGACAAATTAGTTTAATTTTCAAGAAACCACGTATAAATTCAACTGTACCGTTTTATGGTAAATAAAATATCAGTATTTTATATACTCCCTCTATTTAATAGATGACACACTTTACTCATTAGTTCGTTTAAAAAAGAATGATATATTTTTATAACTAAAAATAATTCAACTTTAAATTCTTCATTTACCTATTTTATCTTTAATGAGAAACTTTTACAATCATATAAATATCATGCCCTTAAAAAATATTTATCCCTTAAACTTTTAAAATTATAAATTTTAAATTTTTTTTTTTAAACTTCATTTTGAGTCAAACTATCTCATCTAAATTGGAAAGGAAAGAGTAATGTTCAATACCGCAATACGTATTCGAAGAATTATTTATAAGTTAAAAATTGTTTAAATTTGGAAAAGATTAGCCAAAACAGATCTGGGGAAAGAGAGACCAGCGCACGCACCGAAACCAGAGACAGAGAGAGAGAGAGCATGATGACGAGTCACTCCTAAGACTCATACGCGTAGCTGTCCAGCTGTCCGGCCACGGATTCCCCTGATTGCGTACACACCGGGCCACCCCCTGGACCCCACCTCACTCGCTCACTCTCACACACACACACACTAAAGGATGACATAACTCACCCCCAAAATATATCCCCAGTATTTTCTACTCCCATCATTCTTACTCTATACTCCTTTCTGTGTGTGGGCTGCCTGTATGTAGTGAGAGAAAGTAAGAGAGAGAGAGAGAGAAAGTATGAGGGCGGGCTAAGGGGGAACATTGAAAATGGATGAGAGAAATTGCACTCACACACTCTGTTTCGCCGCTCATTGTGAACAATAATAGCCCATTGGGAAAAAAATAAAATTGCTCTTTATATTTCTAAGATAAGAGATCTCACATATTCCCGCAGTCATTTTGAGGGACAAAATTTCGAATGGCGAAGACAGGTGTAGTTGAAGGCGATCCAATTACAGTGGCGACTGCAAAGGCAGCAACAGAGTTGAAAAGGGAGTTACAGAGACTAGTTAAGGCTATTTTGTCTGAAGATGACATCAATGTGGACGCCATTGATAAAACTCATCAAACCCTTTTCGCCTTAAAAGACCTAAAGCTTAAACGACAGTCCTCGTTCAGGACTAGTACTGATTCTGCCCGTGTTTTGCCTGATGAATTTCGCTGCCCACTTTCTAAAGAACTCATGAGGGATCCTGTTATCGTTTCCACCGGTCAGGTTAGTTCTAACATTCACTGTCATAATTCACTATTGAAGATAATAATATTTTTTCTCGGTTCATGACCATAATTGTGATGATTTTCTTAATTATGATTTATTTTGATGGGAATACACTGTGTATGTTGTTGTTGGGTGTGTTTTGATGGATTTTGGAGGTTGTGGAATTGTGGGAAGTGGCGGTTCTTTAATTTTTTTTATTTTTATTTTTCAATTTAGCCATCTTTTTTATGAAGTGCGGGTGTTTGTTCATGTGGGCTATTTTTTAATTAGGTTGAAAAGTTAATAATGAAATCTGATAATTATTAGTTGTTATGAATGTCAATATCAGAGTATCACAGTTTGTATTAATCTTTCTCCCGTGGTACATTTCTTTCTATTTTTCTTGTTATAATGTTAAAAATAAAGTCTTTAGTGTCATTGGAGTTGGGTTTTCATGTAATTACATGTAAATCCAGTTATGCTGTCTCATTGATCATCCTTTTGATGATTGGGTCAATTTTTTTTCTGAACTCTCCTACTGCAATTAGGGGATTGTTAAGCATTTCTGTAATTCTCAAGATTCGTCTATTAGTCTTTTTTTTTTTATTAGTTTTCTATAAGAGCTTGTTGATTTGTATTTGTGAGCTAGCGATGGTATATTGCTGATATTTTGTTGTAATTTCGCAGACTTATGATAGACCCTTCATTCAGAAATGGTTAAAGGCTGGGAATAGGACTTGCCCTCGAACACAACAAGTACTTTCACAGACAATTCTTACACCTAATCACTTGATTCGCGAGATGATCTCACAGTGGTGTAAAAATAATGGGATTCAAATGCCAGACCCTGTTCAGTATCTGAATGATGAAGGGTTGACTGAAGCTGATCGAGATTTATTCTTCTCTTTGCTTGAGAAGATGTCTTCAATATTATCTGATCAAAAAGTTGCTGCAAGGGAATTACGTTTGTTAACGAAGAAAATGCCTTCTTTTCGGGCACTATTTGGAGAATCTGCTGATGCAATTCCTCAACTTCTGCGTCCCCTTTCTCGAAGCAATAGTGGTGTTCATCCGAATCTCCAAGAAGACATAATCACGACACTTTTGAATCTTTCCATCCATGACAATAACAAGAAGCTCGTCGCAGAGACTCCAATGGTTGTTCCACTTCTTATAGACGCATTAAGATCAGGAACGATTGAAACGAGGAGCAATGCAGCAGCTGCCCTTTTCACACTGTCTGCACTCGACTCTAATAAAGAGCTTATCGGAAAATCTGGTGCTCTGAAACCGCTGGTTGAACTCTTAGATGAAGGCAACCCTGTAGCGATGAAGGATGTTGCTTCAGCTATTTTTAGTCTGTGCATTATCCATGATAATAAAGCAAGAGCGGTTAGAGATGGTGCCGTGAGGGTTATCCTGAAAAAGATAATGAATAACGTGCATGTGGACGAATTGCTAGCCATACTAGCAATGCTATCAACTAATCAAAAGGCAATTGAGGAAATGGGAGACCTTGGAGCAGTTCCATGTTTGCTTAATATAATAAGGGAGACCTCGTGTGCTCGTAGCAAGGAGAATTGTATTGCAATCCTTTACACAATCTGTTATAGCGACAGATCCAAGTGGAAGATAATAAGGGATGATGAGAAAACCTACGGGACAATCTCTCAACTTACTGAAAATGGTACAGCAAGAGCCAAGAGAAAGGCCAATGGTATTCTCGACAGACTGAACAGGGCTGTGAATCTTACCCATACTGCATAAAGCAGTTGAAGCACAAAATCTGTAAATTCTGCTCCAACCTTTTATTAGCCTTTTTCCTTTCATCAATATATTGAGGCATGTTGTGGTTCGTTTGCAACCTTCCATTTTGTACATTCTATCTGAGTTTTTACAAGTAATAGTCATTGTGAATAATTACTATGAGGGACTTTTTTTGTATAAATAAAATCATGGTCTTTTAGTTTTATTGATAATAGATGCACAATACATGGTGTGTTTGGTTGATTGTTTGCATATCTAGCAGAAGAATTGTGGGCTCTTCTCCTCATATGCTACCAATAAGATTGTGACAGTTTGTGAAATAATTGTTCCACATGGCTCTCCTGTCTGTGGTGGGATATTAGCTTAAACTTCAATGGAAGTATCAGCAAGCAAGTGGGGTTGCTTTGATTTGTCTCCAAGCAAAAATGTGATGTTTCTACTTTGAATCTTACTGTGGAGGGTCAGATATGTTCCTTTCTTTTCTCCACGGTAATGGTAATAAGGTCCACTGTCCACATGTCTCCAGTGGGGTTGTGTTACTGATGGCAAAAAACAGAAGGCCGATTCCTTCCTACCCCTTTGGTGATGCTAGTGTTACTCTCACTTTACTTGGTTCTGGCTTTGAGTGAAAAAGCCAAAAACTCAAAACCAAAAGTTGATGGGTAAAGTTATTCTGTATATGTGTCAAGAGTTGATTTCTTTTCATCTGGGTAAAGTTATTCCGTACATATATTAGAGTCGATCTTAAACTTTGACGGACAAAGTTATTTGGTATATATGTGTTAATAGATGGTAGCATATCCCGTGAAATAGTCAAGGTGCGAAAAACCGAACCAAACCGAAAACCAAACCAAACCGATCAAAAAAACTGATACTTTTTGGTTTGGTTTGGTTTTGGTTTTGAATTTTAAAAATCGATCAAATTTGATTTGGTTTTGGTTTTAATCATAAAAAAATCGAACCAAACCAGCTATAGGAGTTTATTATTACACCTATATATAT
>NW_017672432.1:99670-104431 GCF_001879085.1 Nicotiana attenuata | reverse complement strand
ATATTTTTTTTTTTTTTTATACAAAGTTTCAAATTTTTTATGGTAAATGTTTATAGTTTGCGCTTTTAGAATAGTTTTTTACCTTTACATTCTAGTTTGATTGGTAGTTTTCTTTTGTTAAGTATAAGAATCAATTTCGTGTTAAAAATAATATATTTTTAGTTGAGTCCTTAAATTATTCATGACTATTTAATTCAATTATCATCAATATGTCTTGGTAAATAATAGATTTCTCAGTGGGCAATTGATTTGATAGTGTTACGTTGAAAATGTGGTCGCCGAAATATGTGTTTGGTAGTGTATGTCTTGTATTTAAGAAAAAACCGACAAATAACCGAAATAATCGAAAAACCGACAAAACCCGACATAAACCGAATCGAGAAAAAACCGACTTAATTGGTTTGGTTTGGTTCTGATATTTGAAAAATCGACTTACTTGGTTTGGTTTCTTTTTAGGGAAAAACCGATCCAAATCGAACCATGAACACCCCTAGATATCATCGGTCCAAGCAAAAACCAAAAATTCATTACCTTATCAGCGAATCAGGTTGCTCACTGTGTTGCTAGAGCATCTGTTTCTATGAGCCCGTTTGAACTTTGAAGGCCGATTTTTAGTGACTTTTAAGTCAAAATAGCTTTTAAGTCATAAGTTAGGAATTTCAGTTTTTGGCTTTTTGCTTCTTTTGTCATTTTAGCTTAAAAATAAGTGTTTAAAAATATTTTTTTACTCTATTCAAATATTAAAAAATTGCTTAAAAGTTATTTTGACTTAAAAGTACTTAAAATAAGTCAATCCAAACGCTGGTGCGATGGAGTGGGATACTATCCCTCCGTCTCTCATTACTGATGTACTCGCGTTTGATTTGAATAATACACGATTAAAAAGTTATTTTAAAAAAGAAACACTCACTTTGAGGTGTCATAAAAAAAAAAAAAAAATCCTACTATCTTGTACCGTATCAAGTTTATGGATAAATGAACGAATGGTTCTAGAATGTAGTAATTGGAAGAATACCGAACGCGGGAAGAATATGCCCATATTCAATGGTCTTGTGATATTTTGAGATGGTCCATCCAATGTGCAATAAAAATAACCTTTTTTTGTTTTTGGTTATAAAGTCTTCATTCCAACAGTAAACCACCAGCCTCTTCATTTTAACCTTTTTTATTTTACCCCTTTCTGTTTGAAGTGGTCCCTGGTTGTGGCAACGTGCCGAAACTAAACTTTTCTTAATACGGTGTCTGCCGGTACTAGTTAGATGTTTTAAGTTTTATGTATTACAAGAATAACGATTCAGTAAAATTCCACTAGTAAGGTTGGGGAGGGTAGTGTGTACGCAGACCTTATACCTATTCCGAAGGGGTAGAAAGAACTAAGTTTTATGTATTGCGATGTAAAACATATTTATACGGTGCGAAGGGTTTGTTCTAGCGATAAGAGCATAGCATGTTATGTATATGAGGCGATTGAACATTGTCACTTATAAGATGTTAGACTATTCAGAGAGTGCAACTGTTTTATTACTTAATCGTATTATTTAATTTGGACGTATATGCAAAATGACTGAAGTAAAGTGTGTTGGTGTCCAAGCATCTAACTGTTATTCCTCATGTCACGCTATGGTTTAACTTTTTATCAATAAAGAAGCAAGTGGGTAATCATGTGATGCTTTTCACTATGTATATAAAGAATAATATGGAATACAAGGTTGGTGGTCAATTGCTTTAGTAGGAAATATGCCCCCTCTCCTCTTTTAAATATTTCTGATTCCCCATATCCATTTTTTTTCTGAGATGGAGGATTGAGGAATAAAGAAAAATATAAAGGACAATGCGAGGAGTATAAGAGAAGTATTAAGTCCTCGATGATTTTTAAACTCTGCAACCTAGGGATCTAGCCTCGCACGTGCAATCCACGTGGTCCTCTTTGTAGCAAAAAGAATTGCTTAACAGTGCAGGTGTCTGACCTAATTCCATCAATTATTTTTAGAAAATTTTATATGTGTTTGACTCAAAAGTTATTTACCACTTTTTAAGCAAATCAATCAATATAGATGAAGGGGTAAATCGTAATCGAAGATAATAAACCCTAGGATGATCTTGGCAATTGATTCAGACAACAATAATACAAGTCAGAGAGAGAGACAGAGCGCGCGCGATAATCTTCGAGAGATTAGAGAGAGAGATAATGTTAGAGAGAAGAGAGAATGCTAGAGAGATTGCATTTCCAATAATGAAAATCCCCCCCCCCCCTACAAGGCTCGGACCCCTCTTTATATAATAGAGGATCCTTACTTGAATAATAAAAGACAGAAATGAAGTACATGCTATAGAGGGGCCGACGTGATCATGAAGTCGTCCCTCTTATTATTCCTAGGTCGTCCTTCTAGCCGGACTCACATATATTCGGTCGGTCGTGCTGGCCTAGGGACGTGGTCGGTCAAATTCGACCCCATACAGTTAGTCCCTCCGCTCGTCGGGGTCGCAGCGAATGCATCCTCGATGGGCGGAATCGGTACCTCCGTTCTGGGAGAGTTTGACTTTGTCAATGAATTGTGACGTGACAGGAAGGAGACAGTAATCATGACTGTCAGAGCGTCGAAGCGAAACGCCTTTCCCCGTGTGACGTCAACGTTCGTATGCGTCATCATTGCGCGTATTCTCGAGGTAGGAAATCAGAAGCTTTTGGTGCCTGGTTTCCCGTGCCGATTCGACGTCTGCCTCTTCGATTCCGGCGCCACCCAACCCTATAAATAGGAGAAGGGTTTAACTTGATTCAGACTTTGGTCATTTGTAAGAGCATTCCAACTCTTCAGTGTTTATTTTCACATTCTGGTGCATTTTCTTTCGATCGAAACTCTCCTTTTTTCTTTGTTGGGTTGTGCACAACTTTTTCCTCATCGAGATCATGCCTAAACCTCGCCGAAGCGACGAGAGGGTCTCGGCGGCTGCCCCATAGAACGTGCCGCCATCTTCCGATGGTGGAGAAGTGGAGGGGGAAGAGGACGTCAGTCCTCTTACCGTGGAGGCATTATTGCCAAAGCATATCTTATCTCGAAGTGATTTCAGTAAGGACTCTCCCATTCCGGCTCCAGAGTTTTCCAAGTCGTTACAGAATCACTTGGATGACCTCCGTGTGAAATACGGCATACCCGCCCACGTAGAGATGGTTCCGGCGGGGAGGGATCACGTGGATGTTCATAGGCCAGGGTATTGTACCTTTTATGAATACCCCTTTTTGATTGGTTACAACCTCCCTCTTTTCCCTTTGGCGGAGGAGTTCTGTCGGTTCTATAACGTGTGTCCGGCTCAACTTACGCCGTATACTCTGAAGGTGCTTCGGCTGCTGACCAAGTACGCAGAGTTGGCCGGATGTGAAGTCACAGTCCATCACCTCCTACAACTGTTCAGTGCCATGCTATCTAAGAGGGACCATGATGCATTTGAGAGGCCGTGGTACGAAAGGATTGGTGGTCAAAACCGACGACCGAGCGAGTCGTGGGTTCTGGCGCAAATATTTTTTCATTAGGACCGAGCACGTGGTCTCTAATCCTGTCGGATTCCCAGAGAGGTGGAATTCGAAACGTAAGTATTTGCAGTTTGTCAAATTCCGTGTTACCCGTGACTATCGCAATTCTAACCTTTGTATTGCAGCTATGGCTTATCCGCCCCGGCCTGTTGCCAACCTTATGAGATGGGTTGCTTGCTTGCTTCCCTACGCGGAAGAGACTCGCACTTGGCCTGCCTTCATGCAGTGTTATGGCCCCAAAGTCTCTTCAGGTAGATTTCCGATTTTTGCTTTGTAAAGTCTGCAACCATACTCACTTATTTTTATGGCGACAGGTCGAGGCGCTTCTAGGAAGAGGGTGCCAGTCCCCGCTCTCAAACGATCCGATGTTGCCTCGGACGCTCATGATATACTGATCGAGTCTGTCCGAGGAGATCTCCCTCCAGCTCCCTTACAGGGGGCTACATCTACGACCATGGTTATATGGGAATCGGCATCGCTGGCACCGACTCTGCAACCGTGGATGAACCCTCCGATGGCGAGGAATCGTTAGAAAGAAAACGGAGGAGGCTCGAGAAGGGCAAGGAGGTGGCCACCAAAGCCGAAGGAAATGAGGTGCCTCTGTCGACGCACAGACCATTCATGGCCGACGCCATTCTATCTGGGAGGTCAGCTCAACAGGATCCGCTCCCGGTGCTAGTTCCGCATGTGCCATCGAGGGAGGGTCATCGACCAACATCGAAGGACCTGGCGAGGGAGCGGAAAAATTGGACTCTGACATCACTCAGGAGGATGTTGACGATTTGTGGGTAGCCTTACCCACGTGGAAATGACGACGGATGGGTCCGACCGTCGTATTACAATTCCGGCGGCTTACAACTTGCTGTTAAACAGCGAACAGGCTGCTTCGGCCCTTACCCTGCTGTGTGCCGCCTCCGAGAGCAAGATGCTCAGTACTGTGGAGGATGCGGAGCTATCACGAAGGGTTTCTGGCATGGCTTTGCAGGTAATCCTTATTTCCTTTCTCCCTTCTTTGTGTTGTAAGACTGGCTTGAGGCGTGCTTATTTCTGCTTTTCTTTTTAGACCCTTGTTTTGGAGGTGGAGAGGGGACGCCGTGAGCAAAAACGGACGGCCCTCTACAAAAAGATGCTAAAAAGTATCGAAAGTATCGCTCTAAGCACCGAGCGGTGGTTGAGCGGGGGCAGTCCCAGTTGGAACGCAGGGGAGCTGAGCTGGAGGAGGCGGATAGCGA
>NW_017672432.1:0-97725 GCF_001879085.1 Nicotiana attenuata | reverse complement strand
ATGAACTGGGGCCCGTTGTCACAGCTGATTTCTTTGGGGATGCCGAAGCGACATATGATATTTTTCCATATAAAGGCGATGACCTCTTGCTCGCGTATTTGTGCGTACGCACCTGCTTCCACCCATTTAGAAAAATAGTCAGTCAAAACTAAAAGAAAGCGTACCTTTCCTCGTCCTGCCGGTAGGGGGCCGATTATATCCATTCCCCACTTTATGAAGGGCCATGGCGATGTGACTGAATGGAGGAGTTCCCCCGCCTGGTGTATCATGGGGGCATACTTTTGGCACTGCTCGCATCTTCGAACATAATCTGCTGCCTCTTTTTTCATGGTAGGCCAGTAATAACCGGCACGGATGAGGCATCGGACAAGGGCGCGGTTCCCTGTATGGGAGCCACAATGGCCCTCGTGCACCTCTTCTAGTACTTTCCTCGTTTGATGTGGCCCGAGGCATTTAGCAAGGGGACCACCAAACGTTCTCTTGTAGAGATCGTGATTTATCAGGCTGTACCGGGCAGCTTGCACCCGGAGTTTCTTGGCTTCTTTTCTGTCGCGTGGGAGTGTTCCATCCTGCAGGTAGGATACAAACTGGTTGCGCCTGTCCCAGGTCAAGTTTAAAGAGAATACCTCGACGTGGTCGACGGCCGAATGGAGGAGAGTGACCATATTTTCTTTGTTGATATTTTTGGTGGCTGCGGCTAGTTTAGCTAGGCTATCTGCCTCGATGTTTTGTGCCCTGGGGATTTGCTCGAAGCGACATTCGTCGAACTCAGGCATCAGCTTGTGGATTTCTGACTGATATTTTTGTAGCCTTTGCTCTTTGATTTGGTAAGTCCTAGTGACTTGATTTACGACGAGTTGAGAGTCGCAGTGGAGGATGAGTCGACGGGCCCCGTATTTGATGGTTAGTTTCATGCCTGCAATCACAGCCTTATACTCGGCCTCGTTGTTAGTCATCTCGGGGCATCATATGGACTGGCAAATTATTTCGCCCGTGGGGACTTCGAGGATGAGTCCCAGTCCCGATCCCGAGGCATTCGCAACGCCGTCAGTTTAGAGGGTCCAGAGGTCGGTGTGAGCAGAGGCGCGGAGGGCCTCTTGTTCCACCTCTGGCAATATCCCTGCACTGAAGTTGGCGACAAAGTCGGCGAGTACCTTCGACTTGATGGCGGTTCTTGGGTGGTAGGTTATGTCATGCTCGCTAAGCTCTATGGCCCATTTGGCGAGCCTACCCGAGAGTTCGGGTTTGTGTAGGATGCCTCTTAGGGGGAAGGTTGTTATTACCTTTATAGGATGGCATTGAAAATAAGGTCTGAGCTTTCGTGAAGCTACGACCAGCGCCAGAGCTAATTTTTCGAGGTGTGGGTACCTCGTCTCGGCATCTACTAACGTTTTGCTGATATAATAAATAGGGGATTGCGTACCTTTGTTTTCGCGGACCAAGACGGCGCTGACAGCGACTTCGGACACTGCTAGATACACAAGTAGGCACTTGTCTGGGTCTGCTTTGACGAGCAGCGGCGGCGAAGATAGATATGCCTTCAATTTCCTTAGGGCCTCGATGCATTCCTCGTTCCATTGTAGCCCATGATCTTTCCTCAGCACACTGAAGAATTTGTGGCATCTGTCCGAGGACCGCGAGATGAACCTTGATAAGGCGGCTATTTGCCCCGTTAATTTCTGTACCTGCTTCTTGCTGTTCAGAACCTCGGGTATTGTGTCTATGGCCTTGATCTGGTCCGGGTTGACTTCGATGCCTCGTTGTGATACGAGAAAGCCTAGAAATTTTCTCGAGGCCACGCCGAAGGCGCATTTTTCTGGGTTCCACTTCATCCCATACTACCTCAGTATCTCGAAGGCTTGTTTTAAATGGTCGATATGATCCTCCTTCTTTATCGATTTTACTAACATGTCGTCGATATAAACCTCCATCGTCTTACCGAGCTGTTCCTTGAACATCTTGGTGACCAACCTTTGGTACGTTGCACCCGGGTTTTTCAGTCCGAAGGGCATCACCTTATAGCAGTACGTCCCTTGATGGGTGATGAAAATTGTCTTTTCTTGATCCTCTTCGGCCATTAGGATTTGGTTATAGCCAGAGTAGGCGTCCAAGAAACTTAGCAGTTCGTGCCCTGCTGTTGCATCGATTAGCTGGTCGATATGGGGCAATGGGAAGGAGTCCTTTGGGCATGCCTTGTTCAGGTCGGTGAAGTCTACGCACATTCTCCATTTCTCGCTTTTCTTTTTAACCATGACCACGTTGGCGACCCATTGGGGGTATTTCGATTATCTGATGGAACCGTTGGCTAGTAGTTTATCTACCTCTTCACTGACTGCCTTGTTGATTGCAGCGTTGAATTTCCTCCTTATCTGCCGTACGGGCGGATAGAGTGGGTCGACGTTCAGCTTGTGAGTGGCGATGTCTTTTGGGATTCCCGGCATATCTGAATGAGAGAAGGCAAATAAATCTGCATGGTTAGTTAAGAATTCGTAGTACTTACCTGGGTCAGAGAGGTTGTGCCCGATGTAGGCTTTCTTTGAACTGTCGGTACCGTCCAATTGGACCGGGTCGAGGTTCTCAACTGTCGCTTTGCAAGCTTCTACGATATCTGGGTCCCTAATGACCTCTGTCGTCGGGTTGATTTTGGTTCCCGACATGGCTGATTGCTATGCTTCCGCGCTTCCTCCCTTCAGCTGTTTAGTATGTGTGCAGTCTTGAGCGATTCGGTAACATTCCTGGGCGGTACGTGGCTCACCTCGAATGCTGACTATTCCCCAGGGGGTGGGAAATTTGATTACTTGATAGAAACTCGAGGGGATGGCTCGCATGGCGTGTATCCATGGACGCCCTATGATGACGTTGTAGGCCGTTTCCTGATTCATGACATGGAATGTGGTTTCCAGCGTGACTCCTCCCGCCAAGACTGGAAGTGATATCTCTCCGGAGGTTCGCTCTACTGCATTGTTAAAACCCGTTAGTGTTATGCAACGCGGTATTATCTTATCTTCGAGCCTCATTTGCATGAGGACTCTTGGGTGGATAATACACGCTCTGCTTCCGTCGTCTACCATGATTCTTTTCACATCAGTATCAGCAATGCGTAAAGTTATAACTAAAGCATCGTAATGAGGGAAAGACAAACCGTCGGCATCAGACTTATCGAAGGTGATACTATCTTCGAAGTCATCATACTGTTCGTGAGCGATCGTGCGCTTCAACTTGTGTGTGGTGGTGAACTTCACATGGTTGATTGCCGAGTCGTCGCCGCCACCGACGATCATCTGTATGGTGCGTGCTGGAGAAGGTGGTTTTGGTGGTCCTTGGGATTGTCGTCCTCTGGTGAAATTAGCCCTTCCTTTATCACTGAGCAGCTCCTTCAGGTATCCTTGGTTTAGCATTCTGACTACCTCCTGTCGTAGACCTATGCAATGTTCGGTCTTGTGTCCTCTTTCCTGATGGAATTCGCATAGGACATTCGACCTCCTTGCACTAGGATCTGATTTCATTTTTTGTGGCCACTGCACCTTCGTGCCCAGCTTCTCCGGTGCGTACACTATTTCTGAAGTGGAGACACAAAAGTTATGAGCGGATAATAATGGGGGCATACCTCTTTCATTCCGAAGCGGGGCGGCATGTCGCTGTACGGCATCTGGATGTCTTGGAGGAGGCGGATTGGGAGTTCTGACGTAAGGCTGATGCCTTTCTCTATTGAAGCGTGGAAGTGGTTCCCGTCGCCCGTCGTTGCGTCGATCCCTCCTTACCTCTGATTGTACTGACGTTAGTCGTTGGGTTGGACCGTTAAGATTGTCTTCATCCGCTTTCACTTCGCACAATAGGCATTATGAATCTCTTCCCACGTGGTGTGGGGATACTTCATGAGTCAGTTGAGCAGCTTCTTGGTTGCTTTGGATCCGTCTCTGTTCAACCCGTTTTGGAAAGCTGCGACCGCCATTCCTTCTGATACGTTTGGCAGTCCCATTCTTACCCTGTTGAATCGGGCCAGGAAGTCCCTGAGTCCTTCACCTGTTGTTTTCCTGATGGCGAAGATATCGTTGACCCTAGCTTCGGCCTTCTTTGCTCTTGCATAAGCGGTGGCGAACTTGTCCGCCATCTCTTCGAACGTCGATATCGATCTGGCCGGCAGTTGAGAGTACCATGTTAGCGCTCCTCCTGTCAAGGTTTCACCAAACTTTTTCAGCAACACGGATGGCACCTGTTCTTTCGATAGGTCATTGCCTTTTACGGCGGTCACATAATGGATCAGATGGTCTTCCGGATCCGTGGTCCCATCGTATATTTTCAAGTATGGTGGCATCTTGAAGGTTTTAGGGATCAGGTGAGGAGCAGCTTCCTCACTATACGATTGCTCGACGAACCTTCCCACATCGCATTTCGGTAGTAGCTTAGGGACACCGGGTATCTTGTCTACCCTTCGTTCTCCATTTCTTCCATTTTCTTAAGGATGGTTGCGAGCGCATCATCGCTTGCATTGGTATCGGTGTGGGCGTTACTTGTCTGTACAACACTGGGCTCACCAGCGGCAGCGGCGGTTTCTGCCATTGACGAATCTTTGATATTTCCCTGAGGTGGTTTCTCGAGCATGCTACTTAGAGTGTTCGTCAACCATTCCTCTAGTAGTTTTTTGACTACTGGGGGCGTTTCCTTTGCTGCAGATGTAGAAGTCCCTCTTTCATGCAAAATCGTTAGATCTTCGAGCGAAGAGGGTGAGATCTCCCCCTCCGGTACACTGCCTGGTGTTACATTCGTGGTATTTTCTCTACCGGCTTCGTTGAGTGGGCCTATGAGGTTGGTTGAGACATCTGCTATCATCTTCAGCCTTGATTCTTTATCTGCCATTTGTTAGTTTCTATGAAGTCTGAAGAACAGTGATTGTTGTTTTCGATATCCTAGATGTGAACTATGATTTCGACTACCGAAATCCCCACAGACGGCGCCAAATTGTTTGACTCAAAAGTTGTTTACCACTTTTTAAGCAAATCAATCAATATAGATGAAGGGGTAAATCGTAATCGAAGATAATAAACCCTAGGATGATCTTGGCAATTGATTCAGACAACAACAATACAAATCAGAGAGAGAGAGAGAGAGAGCGATAATCTCCGAGAGATCAGAGAGAGAGAGATAATGTTAGAGAGAAGAGAGAATGTTAGAGAGATTGTATTTCCAATAATGAAAAATCCCCCCCCCCCCCCCCCCAACAAGGCTCGGACCCCTCTTATATAATAGAGGATCCTTACTTGAATATTAAAAGACAGAAATAAAGTACATGCTATAGAGGGGCCGACGTGATCATGAAGTCATCCCTCTTATTATTCCTAGGTCGTCCTTCTAGCCGGACTCACATATATTCGTCGGTCGTGCTGGCCTAGGGACGTGGTCGGTCAAATTCGACCCCATACAATATGTATCAACGTTTCCATTAATTTATATCATATATATAAATGAGTAAATAGCAAAATGGTAACGTGGAATAAATTTTTACTTACTTATTGGAAGTTCTAAGTTGTGACTATTTTATACTCCGTGATTAAATTTGGTGGATTTATATAGTCAGACGAATGGCATTAGTATAGTTGGTTGATTGATACTAATCGATTTAGTTACTTGATTAATGATAATCCAGCTATCATGTTTATTTTGGCATATATATCTTGACGCGATTATTGCAGTTCACCACTGATTTTGGGATGATTTAGGCTTGATTTTAGCAACAAGTAGCCTAATTTTTGGAATTGATTATCATGATGAGACTAATTATATTTTATTAGCTGATTGTTGTCCACCACTTGATTTAGCGTTGTTCTGAAAAAGGTAGAACTTTACTTTTTTGTTCCAAGTTTCCTAAGTTGTCTGTTTCTCGTCGAGGGTAAGTACATAAGCCTAATGTGCTTATTGTAACTTTATCTTTTCATTATTTCAGTCTCAAGAAAAGCCTTCTATTTCGGCTTTTCCTCATTCTACTGTTCAGAGATCGCCCATACCTATTAAGTTATTAATTTAACATATAATTCTTGATTTATTGTGTTATTCCCTATGATGGAAGAGTATAAAAAAGACTTAAATGTGAATAATTGCAGCCCTATATTATCATCATACTTTCTTGCATTATCAACCACTCAGATTGAAGCGGGAATTAATATTACATATGGTAGGTGTAATTCGGTTAACACAGCTGAATTACAAAGCCTTATGCAAATAGTTCTTCGTCCAGCTATTTATTTAAAAATAAAATATTAATAGGGTAGTGACTCCAAAGAAGAAATATTAATGATTCATATTAAAGAGGGATGTCATGAAAAAAATTCTACGAGTAACTAATAATTCTATGATAACGAAAAAAAATTAATTGTTTCGACTTTCCGACGAATCATATATTTTACAATTTCATCAAGTAAAAGGGTTATCAGATGTTCTATTCGCATTTGTTTTTTGGTTATTGGTTCCGTTGTAGCAAAATGAAAGCTTAAAGCCTCACAAAACTGTCGGCACAAGGCAAAAAGCCTTTATCAAGAAAGATAACAAACTGCACAACTTATTATTTATTTAGTTTTGGACCACTTTTTGTATTACTATTTTTATTTCAAGTGATTGGGATTACACTACTACAAACCATGGCAGGGCATGAGGAATCTTCAAGGCAAGAACAAAGATCTCATATTCCCATTATCTTAAGGTCATGGCTAACTTTGAAAATCTTAGACGTCTTGATCTATGCAATTCTCTTCATAAGGGGATAACATTTTTTTTAAAAAGGAGTTTTATATATATATATATATATATATATATATATATATATATATATATATATATATATATATTAAAAGCACGAAGGCCTTTAGCGAAATATCGTTCGTCTTTTTTACCCTTAAAATATATTTTTGCACTAGACAAAATAGTCATTTAAATTATTTATCTAATATTTAAAAATATGCATTTAATTATTTTTCAAATGTTTATGATTTCGAAATCAAGTAAGTTTTGTGTATTATATCCTTCCTTATTTGAACTACTAATATAACTTATTTAAATTGTAATATTTCTTGTAGGAGATTTTAATGATGAACACGGAATGTAGTGAGAAAAATTGCTTCTTCAACAAGTTTTTGTTTATCTCCTCTATTTATTTTGTTACTAATAATCATTTTAGACTAAATTACATTAAGAAAAAATTTATTAGTTAAAAAATATGAATCTTACATACTAAAAATCAATTATTCTTATGTCGTCCTATGCATTTGAATTTGAGTTTCCTTTTCCTAATATAAACGTGCAAAAACAATGATAATTATACTTGAGTCACAAAAGCACATCTATAAAAAAAAAAATTCTTTTATGTAATCAGCTTTCCTCATTAATAAAAGAATAATGTTAAAAAGATTCTAAGAGTGTGATGACCCAAAAGGTCATCACTTGTTTTTAAATTGAATTCTGCATTTCGAGGCCTTAAAAACCTCTTTTAGCATCACCTCGATTTGCGTGCGCAGTACGGGCGAGTAGCCGGAAAGCCTATATGTGAAAATCTGTGAAAAAAATGATAAATTTTAACTATAAAATGAATTAATTCGACTTCAGTCAACATTTGGGTAAACAGACCCGGACCCGTGATTTGACGGTCCCGGAGGGTCCGTAGAAAATATGGAACTGGGGCGTATGCCCGGAATCGAATTTCGAGTTCCCAAGCCCGAGAAATGAATTTTTGAAAGAAATTGTTTTCTGAAAAATATAAAGGTTTTTGAAAGTGAAGTGTTATGTGAAACCTGAGGTATCGGCCCGTATTATGGTTCGGAGTCCGGTACAGGTTCAATATGACTTATATGTGTTTTCGGTAAAGTTTGGTAAGAAACGAAATCCATTTGACGTGATTCGGACCTTAAATGCAAAATTTGATGTTTAAGAAGTTTTGAGAAATTTCATTGATCTTGAGATTTAATTCGATGTTCATGATGTTATTTTGGTGATTTGGTTACACGAATAAGTCCGTAGTATGTTTTTGAGGTTGTGTGTATGTTTGGTTTGGAGCCCCGAGGGCTTGGGTGAGTTTTGGATAGGTCACGGAGTGAATTTTAGACTTGGAAAATTGCAGATTTTTCAGCTGGTGTGTTCAGGCGTGCAGGCTTCGCATTTGCGAAGCTTGGCTCGCAAATGCGATTTCGCAAATGCGATGGCCTTGTCGCAAATGCGATCAAAGGCCCAGGCCAACTACCTCGCAAATGCGAGGAATTTCATCGCAAATGCGATTCTGCCCCCAATGGCCAGGCGTCGCCAATGCGACGCTGTCTTCGCAAATCCCATATAGCAAATGCGAGAGCCCCTTCGCAATTTCCAGAACAGCAGAGGTCGGGGTTCGCAATTGTGAACCCCTGTTCGCAATTCCCACATCTGAGACCTGCAACTTTTATACTTAGCCGGATTTTTAACCCATTTTCATATCCTCTCAAAACATAAACACACTTAGGCGATTTTTCAAAGGTTCCTTCTCCTCCAAATCAATTGTAAGTCATTTTTAACTAATTTTCTTCAATCCTTAACATCTTTTAACATGATTTCAACTTCAAATCAATGATTTTCATGGGGAAAATTGGGTGTTTTGGGTAGAACCTAGGTTTTTTCAAAAAATGGGGATTTGGACCTCGATTTGAGGTCCGATTTCGAAACAAATTATATATTTGAGTTCGTGAGGGAATGAGTAATCGGGTTTTGGTTCGAACCTCGGGTTTTGACCATGTGGGCCCGGGGGCGATTTTTTAGTTTTTGGGTAAGACTTTGGAAAATTCATTTTCATGCATTGGAATTGATTCATTTAGCACTTATTGATGTAATTAAGTAACTTGTGACTATATACGAGCGAATTGGTGGTGGAATCAAGGGGTAAAGATATAATTGAAACGTGAATTGTGTTCGTGGCATCGAGGTAAGTGTTTGGCCTAACCTTAGCTTGAGGGATTAGGAGTTGAGTCCTATTTGCTATGTGGTAATTGTTGAGTACGACGTATAGGCATGGTGACGAGTACCTATACGTTGGTCTCTAGCATGCCCGTGGGTCTTATATTGTGATTATCATGACTTCGTTGTATTTTTCATGCCTTGGTGATGGTTTCTATATGTTGTGTAAAGTTTATGAAAGGAATTGTGACCTATGAACATTGAGGAGCGTTGGCTCCAGTTGTGTAACGAATTGTGAAAGTGTAAGTGATAATTAAATCTCTAGAGCATTGGCTCGAGTTATGAAGTGAATGGTGAAGTAAAAGTGAGAAAGAGAAGAGGTTATTATGTTGTCACCCTTGCCGGGCTATTGTTGCTTTATTTGTTATCTCCCTTGACGGAACTTAATTGTTGAATTGTTGCTCCCTTGCCAGGACTTAATTGTTGAATTGTTGTTCCCTTGCCGGGATTCTTATTATAACTTCATTTATTCCCTTGCCCTATTGTTTGTGATTGTTGTTTGGGTGAGGAAGAGAGTTAAAGCACGAGGGTGATGCCGTGCATTGTTTTTGTGAGGAAAGAGTGTAAAGCACGAAGGGTGATGCCGTGTATGATTGTGAGGGAAGAGCGTAAAGCACGAAGGGTGATGCCGTGCCGCACGATGTACCATTCCGTGCCGATTATATTGATTATATGGTGAGGAAAGAGAGTAAAAGCACGAAGGGTGATGCCGTGCACGTTTTCATTACTTGATTGTTTTGGTGAGGACGGGAGTAAAAGCACGAAGGGTGATGCCGTGCATTTATTGATTTCTGGTTCTTTTATTGATATCTGAGATACATTGCTTCTTACATTTACCTGTTGTCTTTCTATTTGGAATTGATATTTTCCCCGCAGCATGCTTCCCCTCCCATGTTCGACTGTTTATTTCTGTACTTCTTTTCTGCTGTATATACTTGAATTGCACAGGTTTATTTGGTAGTCTGGTCCTAGCCTCGTCACTACTTCGCCAAGGTTAGGCTAGGCACTTACTAGCACATGGGGCCGGTTGTACTAATACTACACTCTGCACTCTTTTGTGCAGATCTCAGTGTTGTAGACTTCAGACAGTAAATCGGGTGGCTATCTTCAGTCCACGCGGAGATCCAAGGTAGACCTGCAGGCGTCCGCAGGCCCTGGCGTCTCCCTCTATCCCTTATTCCCTGTTTCATTTTCCTTAATTCAGAAACAGTGTATTGTTATTTTCTTCAGACTTTGTATGTAGTAAATCTTAGACCGTCTGTGACACCGTGACACCAGGTTTTGGGTGATTAAGGTTTAAGTAGTTGTAATAGGTACAGATTTCAGAGATTGTATTGTTTTCTTCCGCTTAATTTAAGTTTCCGCTTTTTGTACGTTATCGCTTTATGTTTGTTAAAAGAAATAATTGGATAATGAAGTAATTAGTCTTAAAGGATTGGCTTGCCTAGCTCACATTAGTAGGCGCCATCACGACCCCCGAGGGTGGGAAATCCGGATCGTGACAAAGAGCCCTATTTAATTTTTACTATTAATTTATAAGGTAAAATCTTAACTAGCTTTCACATTAATTTAAGTTATTTTGTTAAATTATAGGAATAGTGATTTAATTATTTTTATAATATTTAAGAATAATCACTTAATTATTTTCCTAATACTTAGGACTTTGATATAGAAAATTAGGCTATTTAATTGAAGTCCTTCATATAAACTGCATTTAGATTTAGGGTATTGAATTCCAATCATTTCCGAAGTAATTTTTTAAAAAAATATTAGACTCACGAGTATCTTCTTATAAAAGTTTAGTAGTGCTTACTTTCCTTTTCATTATTTAGGAGTATTTTTTTTCCAGGTTTAGGAGTTTTTTTTCAAGGTTTACAAATATTTCTTTTCACTACTAGAAATTTGCCGAAATTCTTCCAAACCATACCGACCAAAATCGGTCGGAAAATATCTTGATTGGTCGCAAAAGTCAAATAAAAATTTTTACTAAAAAATACCGACCACTTTCGGTTGGAAAATATGGTCCCACAATTAAAAAAAAGTGCTTTGTCTGACACATATAAATATCTTGACCGATTTTGGTCATAAATTGGTCAATAATAGACCAAGACATGGTCATACTTGCATATTTATCTACCAAAACAGTTTAATTAAAAAAATTCAAGTATACCTACCGAATTCGATCGGAAATTTTGATTTAGTTTTTCCCGCCCAGGCTCAATTATTTTTTTCCCATAACAAAAATAAGTTCTTAAAATTATTATGAATATACGGACAGGTTTCTGTCAGTATTAGTGGTCAAAAATAGTCAACCACTTATAAATTTTTGTTATTTAATATCTCTCTCTCTCTATATATATATATATATATATGGCAATGTGTTCCCTCGTCCGATGTCGAGCCTAGGCTCTGATACCAACTGTTACGCAGCGCCTTTCAGAGATTCCTTAGAAGGGCGACGTAAGGCTAAGTAACTGATGTCAGTGCAGTTACTATCCGCCAACTGAGGTCCCCTCCGTACGCTAGACGAGATTGTCAGTACCGTACGGAAAAACCAATGCCAAGAGCAAATGAGAGAATAAGAATGAGAATTCAGAATGAAATAAAGCATGATTGCATTAATGAAAGCTATTACAGAAAAACAACATGGTGTCGAGGGGAAATCAAGCAATCAAACTTTCTAGCAAGCAAAGAATTCTCTGTACTGGTTATAGCATGTTGGATACAACGAGTATATCAATTAAACTCGATCAATTATATATATAATGTTTATCATCAGTGTACTTTCGTGTAAATTATACTTCATATCCGTATACGTGTAATAGATTCTAATAGTGTGTGTGTGTGTGTGTGTGTGTGTGTATATACATACATTTTATTTTTATTTAAATATATATTGAGTTTTAATGTTTGGGTGATCGAGTCTAAGTATCGGCATCCAACACGCTATAACACATTTAAAAATAAAATGTATAGTGCTATATTAAAACTTAAGTTGTAGCAACAACATATACTCGGTCAAATCACACGATTGGAGAATTATATATATATATATATATTTGACACAGTCTTGAATATTTAATTCTTGATCACCTTATATAATTATTATTACTTTGCTCGGATACTTCATCGGTGGATTAATTGTCTCAGTACCCTCATCAAACACGCTATAACACATTTAAAGACAAAAAGTATAGTGTTATAAGATGTAGTGCTATATTAAAATTTAAGTTGTAGCAACAAAAACATATACTCGGTCAGATCACACGAATGGAGAATATATATATATATATATATATATATATATATATATATATATATATACATACATACAAACAAAATTAATTAAACATTAAACAGTACTTATATTTTGGATCTTAGCTAAAACCGACTGAATTCGGATGTACTGGCGGCCTTAGTAAATTAAATATATATTGAGTTTTAGTGTCGGAGCGATCGAGTCTAAGTATTGGCATCCAACACGTTATACCACATTGAAAAACAAAATGTATAGTATGTGTGTGTATATATATATATGTGTGTGTGTGTGTGTGTGTGTGTGTGTATGTGTGTGTGTGTATATATATATATATATATATATATATATAGTATATATAGTACCTATTATATATATTATATAGTACCTATAATTAATAAATTAAATTTAAAGTTAAATTACCGATAAACTTCGGTAGGTTTTTAAATTAAATAATTTCTTTTTTAAAATTTGAAATTAAATTACCGATCGATTTCGGTCGAAATAGTCGTGGTCAAACGGTCAAAGGCCACTTAAACTTACCGACCGAAATTTCTGACCGATTTCGGCCGGAAATTTTCAATTTAGATCTGCAATATACGGGTTTTTCCCCTTCTCTTTTCTCTATCTCTCTTCCATCTCTCTTCTTCTCCTCCCTACAGTCGTGATTCCCCCAAATCCTCACCCAAAATCAACTCATATCTCCGTCCTCACCCAAAAATAAAGCACCTAGAAGTCTCTCTCCCCTCTCCCGCCACTGTTCCGCCGGCACCCACTGCCTCCTCCGCCACCACTGCTCCGCCGGCAACTCCGCCACCCAAAATCAAACCCCCTCTCCTAGCATTTCAAGGTTAGTTATCTACATTTTTGAATTTAAGTAAATTTAATTATTTTAATTATATATATATATTAGGATTTAGTTAATATTTAATTAAATTTAGGGTTTACTCCTATTGATTATGTTTAAGCTAGAATTTCTATGTTAGAAGATTAAGATTATGCTAGGGTTACAACTTATGATATATTTCGTTAAATATTTAAATCCTTAGATAGACTTAAGACAAATATAGACTTAAGACAAAGATAATTAGATTATAAATCCTTTAAAATTAAAATTTATTTAGGGATATATGTGAACTTTCGAATTACTTCTTTTAACTGAATTTTAAAAGAACTTATTTAGGAATATATGTGAACTTTCAAATTACTTCTTATAATTGAATTTCAAAAGAACTTATTTAGGGATATATGTGAACTTTCAAATTAATATAACATGCAACTTATTTATTCTCTGTGTAGATAGAATATCGTAGTTGGATGAATAATAAAAATTATCCTAATCGTCGGTTTTTAGGGAGGAATTTATAGAAGGGGTTAATGAATTTATTAGGCATGCAATGTCACTTGAACCATTTCAAAACGGAGGATGATTAGGTGTTCTTGTGTGAAGTGCAAGTGTTTGCAATTAGTTGGATCGGAGGATGTTAAGACTCATTTTTATAAAAATGGGTTTATGGATAATTATTTTGTGTGGACTAGTCATGGAGAGGTTGATGGTAGTGATGGTGTATTTCATAACATAGTTGTTGTTAAAAGTAGTAGGTCGGTGGGGAATAGCGTTCAACATCCTGGATACCATGAAATGGTTGCGGATGCTTTTGGGATGCACTTCGAGTTTGAACCCCATGAAAGTGTTGAACAAGCTCCTAACGAAGAGGCAAAATATTTTTATGAACAATTAGAGGCCGCTAGTCGTCCACTAAGTGAATGGAGTATGCACTCTTAGTTGTCTGTTGTGGTTATATTATTAAGTATCAAATCAGATACCAATATTTCTCAAGCGGGAATGGATTCTTTCATTGGCCTTATGAGTGAACTAGTTGACCCAACTTTCAACATACCTGAAGATTTATGTAAGGATAAAAGATTGGTTTCTAAGTTAGGATCTCGTCTATGAGAATCGATTGTTATGAAGATCGTTGCATATTGTATTATAAGTGTGATGCAGATTTAGAAAGTTGTAATTTTTGCGAAAAACCTCGTTTTAAGTGGGTTTCTAGCGGGACGAAGGTTGTTGTGAAGTCGATGCATTATTTTGCCTCTTATTCCTAGTCTCACGACCCTAAACCCAACCCGGTCGTGATGGCGCCTCTCGTGAAGACAAGGCCAACCGATACACTTCCAATTCACTTTAAACAGTTGAAATAATAAAACTCAAGTCTTTAATAGGAAATAAAATCCCAAAATAAGCATTTAACAGTATAATTTACGGAAAATAAGAACCAACACAACCCGACATCGGGGTGTCACCAGTCATGAGCATCTAAAACAAAAATAGAAGTCTGAAGTCTACTCCACTACTACATAACTGAATCAAATAAACTAAGATAGAGGGAGAATGCACTGGGCTGCGAATCGCCAAGCAGCTACCTAGTAAATCTCTGAAGACCTGCTGGAACTATCAACCCTCAGGAGCAGGACCTGTAGCGCCCGAATCTGCACACAGGGGTGCAGGGAGTAAAGTGAGTACTCCAACTCAGTGAATAATAAAAATAAATAAAGGCGGAGTAATATAAAATCACGTAAGGCACAACATTAAGCTAAAAGAGGCATAACAAAAATCAGTAAATATAATTAAGTAGTGAAATCTCATAACATCCTTTAAACAGTTAAACAACATACAGGAAAAATAACTAAAAAGGTTAACACATAATAACTGCCCCTCGGGCACAGTAACAACAGAATCAGCCCCCCGGGCAATATCATAGAACAATACCAGCCCCTCGGGCTATGTCTCATATCACAATGGGTACCCGCGCTCACTAGAGGTGTACAGACTCCGGTAGGGGCCCATTACGGCCCAAACGCAACATCAAGCCATCTCGTGGCATCATAAGCAGGCTCTCAGCTTCATATCAATCTCAAGCCACCTCGTGGCGTACAATCTCAGGCCCTCGACCTCATTATCATAATCAGTATATCACTACTGCGGCGTGAAGCCCGACCCAAAAGTATCCTCACAACACAGGCCCTCAGCCTTACTCAGTCAGAATCTCATAAGCTCCTCGGGCATCAGTAAAACATGAAGCTCAGCTCAAAATATCTTTAAAAATATCAATTAATGCGTTTAAAACGGAATCACATAGCCGAGTTTTGAAAATAGTGAAAAAATAGCATGACTAAGCACCGGTATGAAACCAAATAGTGAGGAAAAATATCATTTAAAATCCCCTAAGGGTTCAAACAGCTGGCACGAAGCCCACATATGGCATTTAGCCTATAATATAATAATATTAAATAATTAACTATCAAATACGCAGTAAAATAGTCATACGGGATGGACTAAGTCACAATCCCCAACGGTGCACGACTCCACGCTCGTCATCTAGCGTGTGTCTCACCTCAACATAGCCGAACGTTATGAAATTCCGGGGTTTCATACCCTCAGGACAATATTTAAAATCATTACTCACCTCGAACTAGCCGAAAAGCTACTCTGCAACACGCTTGCCTCTCGAAGCAACTTCCGAGTGCTTCAAATCTACCAAGTTCAGATTTTTATCATCAAATTATGCTAAAGGAATGAATTCCAATTGAAAAATATCGATTTTAAGCACAAAACCCGAAATCAGTCAAAACCCGACCCCCGGGCCCGCGTCCCGGAACTGGACAAACTTTATACCAAAATGTTCATCATCATCTCACGAGTCCGTACATATAAAGAATTCGAAAATCGAAGTTCGTTTGACCCCTCAAATCGTCCCTAGAAGGCCTTATAACCTCAAACCCCAACTCCACCTTTTCTACTGATTTTCATGAATTAAACACTGATATTTTGTTCCTTAATCACAAATAATCGAGTTTTAGGGTCCATAATCCTTACCTCAATGAAGAACAATGATTTGCTCTCTTCAAAATCGCCCAAAGCTCCAAAATTCAAGTTAAAAAGTGAAGAAACCCTCTAAAAATCGCGAAGGAGGAATTAATATATTTTGACCCAGGCATTTCCGCATCTGCAGTGCTTCTACTGCATCTGCGGTACTGCATTTGCGGTCAATGAGCCGCTTCTGTGGCTTTCGCTTAACTCAGCCAAAATTGCATCTGCGATGCCAATTCCGCATCTGCGCCTTCGCAGGTGCGGTCCCCACAACCGCATCTGCGGTTCCTGCCTTCCCAGGCATTTTTCCGCTTCTGCGATCACCTTTTTCGCATCTGCAGCATCGCACCTGCGGTCTCCAATCCGCAGGTGCGGAAACACCAAAAGCAGCAAGAATCTACAACTTTTGAAAACCTCAAACTCTTCCGTCAACCATTCGAAATCACCCCGAGGCCCCCCAGGACCTCAACCAAAAGTACAAACATATCCCATAACCTTATTCAAACTTGTACCAATCTTCAAAACACCTCAAACAACATCAAAATCACCAAAACCCATCGAATTCAAGCCTAAGGTTCTAAATTCTTCCGCATTCCGCTTTTGATCAAAAACCCAACCAAACCATGTCCAAATGACCTGAAATTTTGCACACACATCCCAAATGACATAACGAAGCTACTGCAACTTCCGGAATTCCATTCTGACCCCTATATCAAAATCTCACCTATCAACCGGAAAACGCCAAAAACTCAATTTCGCCAATTCAAGCCTAAATCTACTCCGGACCTCCAAAACACATTTTGATCACGCTCCTAAGTCCCAGATCATCTCCCGAAGCTATCCGAACCATCGGAACTCACATCCGAGCCCTCTAACACATAAGTCAACATCCGGTTGACTTTTCCAACTTAAGCCTTCTTAAAAGAGACGAAGTGTCTCAAACCTTCTCAAAACCTTTCCGAACCCGATCCAACCAACCCGATCACATACAAAACCGATAATTAAAGCAACTAGAAGCAGAAATGGGAAAACGGAGCGGTAACTCATGAGACGACCGATCGGGTCGTCACATCCTCCCCCTCTTAAACAAACGTTCATCTTCGAACGAGTCAAGAAAAGTACCTGAAGCCTCGAATAGGTTAGGATATATGCTCCGCATCTTCTGCTCTGTCTCCCAGGTAGCCTCCTCCACGGGCTGACCTCTCCACTGCACTTTCATTGAAGCTATATCTTTTGATCTCAACTTCCGAACCTGACGCTCCAAAATAGCTGCTGGCTCCACATCATAAGTCAGATCACCCTCCAACTGAACCGTGCTGAAATCCAGAACATGAGACGGATCTCCAATATACTTCCGGAGCATAGAAACATGAAATACTGGGTGCACACCTGACAGACCGGGTGGCAAGGCAAGCTCATAAGCCACCTCCCTAATCCTCCGAAGTACCTCAAAAGGTCCAATGAACCGTGGGCTCGATTTACCCTCTTTCCAAACCTCATAACACCCTTCATAGGTGAAACCTTCAATATAACCTTCTCACCAACCATGTAGGACACATCCCGAACCTTCCTGCCAGCATAGCTCTTTTGTCTCGACTGCGCTGTACGAAGCCTCTCCTGCATCACCTTCACCTTGTCTAAGGCATCCTGCACCAAATTTGTACCCAATAGCCTGGCCTCGCCCGGCTCAAACCAACCAACTGGAGATCTACATCGTCTCCCATACAAAGCCTTATATGGAGCCATATGAATACTCGACTGGTAGCTGTTATTATAAGCAAACTCTGGGAGCGGTAGGAACTGACCCCATGACTCTCCAAAATCAATAACACAAGCGCGTAACATATCCTCCAATATCTGAATAGTGCGCTCAGATTGCCCGTCCGTCTGAGGGTGAAAAGCTGTGCAGCTCAACCTGAGTACCCAACTCTCGCTGCACAGACCTCCAAAACTGAGAAGTAAACTGAGTGCCCCTATCTGAAATGATGGAAACTGGGACACCATGCAACTGAACAATCTCCCGGATATATATCTCTGCTAACCGCTCAGAGGAATGAGTAGTACAAATAGGAATGAAGTGCGCGGACCTGGTCAGCCGATCTACAATCACCCAAATAGCATCGAATATCTGAATAGTGCGCTCAGACTGCCCGTCCGTCTGAGGGTGAAAACCTGTGCTCAGCTCAACCTGAGTACCCAACTCTCGCTGCACAGACCTCCAAAACTGAGAAGTAAACTGAGTGCCCCTATCTGAAATGATGGAAACTGGGACACCATGCAACTGAACAATCTCCCGGATATATATCTCTGCTAACCGCTCAGAGGAATGAGTAGTACAAATAGGAATGAAGTGCGCGGACCTGGTCAGCCGATCTACAATCACCCAAATAGCATCGAACTTCTTCAAAGTCCGTGGGAGCCCAACTACAAAGTCCATAGTGATCCGCTCCCACTTCCACTCTGGAATATCCATCCGCTGAAGCAAGCCACCCGGTCTCTGATGCTCATATTTCACCTGTTGACAATTGAGACACCGAGCTACAAATCCAACAATGTCTTTCTTCATTCTTCTCCACCAATAATGCTGTCTCAAATCCTGATACATCTTCGCGACTCCCGGATGAATGGAATACCGCGAGCTATGGGCCTCTTCCAGAATCAACTCCCGAAGCCCATCTACGTTGGGCACACATATCCGGCCCTGCATCCTCAACACCCCATTATCTCCGATAGTCACATCTCTGGCATCATCATGCTGAACTCTGTCCTTAAGGACAAGCAAATGAGGATCATCATATTGGCGCTCCCTGATGCGCTTATAAGGAAGACCGAGAAATCACACAAGCGAATACCCTGATGGGCTCCGAAATATCCAACCTCACGAACTGATAGGCCAAAGCCTGAACATCATTGCAAGAGGTCTCTTCCCAACTAGAATATACGCCAAACTCCCCATACTCACCGCCTTTCGGCTCAAAGCGTCGGCCACTACATTGGCCTTCCTCGGGTGATACAAAATAGTAATGTCATAATCCTTAAGTAACTCAACCACCTCCGTTGCCTCAAATTGAGATCCTTCTGCTTGAACAAGTGCTGGGGGCTACGATGATCGGTATACACCTCACAAGACACACCATACAAATAATGTCTCCAAATCTTCAACGCGTGGACAATGGCAGCCAACTACAAATCATGAACGGGGTAGTTCTTCTCATAAGGCTTCAACTGACGAGAAGCATAAGCAATAACTCTACCCTCCTGCATCAGAACACACCCAATACCAGCTCTCGAAGCATCATAATACACGGTATAAGAACCAGAAGCTGATGGCAATACTAACACTGAAGCTGTGGTCAAGGCAGCCTTGAGCTTCTGGAAGCTCTCGTCACACTCGTTAGACCACTGAAATGAAACACCCTTCTGAGTCAACTTGGTCAAGGGCAATGCAATGGACGAGAATCCCTGAACAAACCGACGATAATAACCCGCCAAGCCGAGAAAACTGCGAATCTCTGTAGCTGAGGACGGTCTGGGCCAACTCTGAATCGCCTCTATCTTCTTTGGGTCAACCTGAGTACCCTCGCCGGACACCACATGTCCCAATAAAGCCACTGAACTGAGCCAGAACTCACATTTGGAGAACTTTGCATAAAGCTTCTCCTCTCTCAATCTCTGCAACACCACTCTCAAATGCTCTGCGTGCTCCTCCTGACTACGCGAATACACCAGAATATCATCAATGAAGACTATGACAAACGAGTCGAGATATGGCCGGAACACACTGTTCATCAAATGCATGAACGCTGCTGGGGCATGGGTTAGCCCGAAAGACATCATCAAGAACTCATAATGACCATATCTGGTCTTGAAAGCTGTCTTAAGAATGTCTGAGTCCCTGATCTTCAACTGGTGATAACCTGAGCGGAGATCAATCTTAGAGAATACTCTTGCTCCCTGAAGCTGGTCGAACAGATCATCGATACGAGGCAAAGGATACTTATTCTTGATTGTCACTTTGTTCAGCTGCCTGTAATCAATGCACATTCTCATCGTGCCATCCTTCTTCTTCACAAAGAGAACCGGCGCACCCCACGGTAACACACTAGGACGAATGAACCCCTTATCCAAAAGTTCCTGAAGCTGCTCCTTTAACTCCTTTAGCTCCGCTGGTGCCATACGATATGGTGGAACAGAAATGGGCTGAGTGCCCGGCACCAGGCCAATACCAAAATCTATATCCCTGTTCGGTGACATACCCGGAAGGTCTGCAGGAAATACATCGGGAAAATCCCTTACAACTGGAACAGAATCAATACTGGGAGCCTCTGCACCAACACCCTCACAAAGGCTAGATATGAAAGACAACCTTTCCCAACCATATGCTGGGCCTTTAAGAAAGAAATCACTCTGCTGGGAACATAATCGGTCGAACCTCGCCACTCAATCTGTGGCACACCAGGCATAGCCAAAGTCATTGTCTTGGCATGACAGTCCAGAATAGCCCGGCACGGAGATAACCAGTCCATGCCCAAAATAACATCGAAGTCCACCATACATAACAATAACAGATCCACTCGGGTCTCCAGACCCCCAATAGTCACAACACACAACCGGTACACACGGTCTACCACAACAGTATCGCCCATCGGCGTAGAAACATGAACAAAAGAAACAAGGACTCACAGGAAATATCCAGATAATGGGCAAAATAAGACGACACATAAGAGAAAGTAGAGCCAGGGTCAAATAACACAGAAGCATCCCCGCGGCAGACTGAGATAATACCTGTAATCACCGCATCTGAAGAAATTGCATCGGGCCAAGCTGGAAGTGCATAGAAGCGAGCCTAGTCACCTCCGGATCGACCTCCCCTACTAGGGCGACCCCTAGATGACTGTCCCTCACCCCTAGCTGGCTGGGTAGGTGGTGAAGTGGTTGGGGCTGAGGCTGACGACTGACCCCTCCGCTGAGAACGACGAGGGCACTGCCTCCACAAGTGGCCCATCTCTCCATACTCATAACAACTCCTAGGTGCTGGAGACGGGGACTGATGGGAACCCCAGACGCCCCTGGCATAAAAGAATCCTGAACCGATGGAGCACGGGACGAACCCTGGGATGGAAGTGCACTGAGTGAAGAATGGCCCTACTGAGAACCGTGAGAACTATGGCCTGATGACGCCCCACGATAACCGGGGCGAGCTGACTGAGCATGTCGGAACTGTCGGCCCCTGCCGTGCTAAAACTGGCCCCTACAAGGAGCACCCCCAAAACTACCATGTCCTCGAGGCCTCTTAGCCTCCCTCTCCTCGCGCTCCTGGCAACAAACTGACTCAATCTCTCGAGCAATATCCACAACCTCCTCGAATGTAGCACCTGACACCCTCTCCCTGGTCATGAGAACCCGAAGCTGGTAGGTGAGTCCATCAACAAACCTCTTGATCCTCTCTCTCTCTCTCTCAGTAGCAACCAGCCAAATAGCATGTCGAGCCAACTCCGAGAACCTCACCTCATACTGGGTAACTGTCATATCCCCCTGTCGAAGCTGCTCGAACTGCCTACGCAGCTCCTCTCTGCGGGACTGTGGGACATACTTCTCCAAAAATAGAGCGGAGAACTGCTGCCAAGTCAGAGGTGCCTAACCAACAAGCCTACGCCTCTCATAGGCCTCCCACCAAGTGAAGGCAGCTCCGGTAAACTGAAAGGTCGTGAATGCAACCTTGCTGGTCTCCAGAATACCCGCAGTGTGAAGAATCCTCTGACATCTGTCTAAGAAACCCCTAGCATCCTCGCCCTCTACTCCGCTGAAAGTAGGAGGCTGGAGTCTGCCAAACCTCTCCAATCTACGCTGCTCATCCTCCGGCATAACAGGAGCTACATAACCCTGAGCAGCTGCCACGGACTGGGCTAGTGGTGCCTCCTGTGTCTGCACTCCCTGAACCACCGGATTGGGTGTACGGGTGGCGGGAGTCTGAGAGCCTCCCCCTGCCTAAGAAGTAGCTGCGGCATTAGAAACAGTGACCTCCTGAGCAAGGCTACTACATTCTATCAATATTTGGGCCAAGGTCTCCTGAAGACCCGGAATCACAATGGGCACAGCTGGTGCTGCTGGAGCGTCCACCACTGGGACCTGACCCTGAACTGGGGCGGCTGGTAGGTCTGTAGGTGCTATCCCAGCTGCTGTGGGGGTTGTACCTCTGCCCCTACCACGGCCTCGGCCACGTCCTCAGCCTCTAGTGGCCTCCGCTGGTGGTACTGGTGGCCGTCCATCCTGACCGGTAGCGCGTGTCCTCACCATCTGTGAGAGAATAGAATAACAGAAGTTTAGTACTCGGATCAACAAATTCGCACGACAAGAATTTCAAGAATATGGAATTTTCCTAAAGGTTCTGCAGCCTCTCGAGGATAAATACAGACGTCTCCGTACCGATTCGCGAGACTCTACTAAACCTGCTCATGACTCGTGAGACCTATGTAACATAGGCTCTAATACCAACTTGTCACGACCCTAAACCCAACCCGGTCGTGATGGCGCCTCTCGTGAAGACAAGGCCAGCCGACACACTTCCAGTTCACTTTAGATAGTTAAAATAATAAAACTCAAGTCTTTAATAGAAAATAAAATCACAAAATAAGCATTTAACTGTCTAATTTGCGGAAAATAAAAACCAACACAGCCCGACATCGGGGTGTCACCAGCATGAGCATCTAAAACAAAAATAAAAGTCTGAAGTCTACTCCACTACTACAAAACTGAATCAAAGAAACTAAGATAGAGGGAGAATGCACTGGGCTGCGAATCACCAAGCAGCTACCTAGTAAATCTCCGAAGACCTGCTGGAACTATCAACCCTCAGGAGCAGGACCTGTAGTGCCCGAATCTGCACACCGGGGTGCAGGGAGTAAAGTGAGTACTCCAACTCAGCGACTAATAAAAATAAATGAAGACTGATTAATATAAAACCACGTAAGGCACAACATTAAGCTAAAAGAGGCATAACAAAAATCATTAAGTATAATTAAGCAGTGAAATCTCATAACATCCTTTAAACAGTTAAACAACATACAGGAAAAGCAACTAAAAAGGTTAACACATAATAACTGCCCCTCGGCACAATAGCAACAGAATCAGCCCCTCGGGCAATATCACAGAACAATACCAGCCCCTCGGACTATGTCTCATATCACAATGGGTACCTGCGCTCACTGGGGGTGTACAGACTCCGGGAGGGACCCCTTATGGCCCAAGCGCAATATCAAGTCATCTCGTGGCATCATAAACAGGCTCTCGGCCTCATATCAATCTCAAGCCACCTCGTGGCATACAATCTTAGGCCCTCGACCTCATTATCATAATTAGTATATCACTGCTGCGGCCTGCAGCCCGACCCAAAAGTATCCTCACAGCACAAGCCCTTGACCTTACTCAGTCAGAATCTCATAAGCCCCTCGGGCATCAGTAAAACATGAAGCTCACCTCAAAATATCTTTAAAAATATCAATTAATGCGTTTAAAACTGAATAACATAGCTGAGTTTTGAAAATAGTGAAAATATAGCATGATTGAGCACCAGTATGAAATCAAACAGTGAGGAAAAATATCATTTAAAATCCCCTAAGGGTTCAAACAGCTGGCACGAAGCCCACATATGGAATTTAGCCCAAAATATAATAATATTAAATAATTAACTGTCAAATACGTAGTAAAATAGTCATACGAGATGGACTAAGTCACAATCCCCAACGGTGCACGACCCCACGCTCGTCATCTAGCGTGTGTCTCACTTCATCATAGCCGAACGCTGTGAAATTCCGAGGTTTCATACCCTCAGGACAACATTTAAAATCATTACTCACCTCGAACTAGCCGAAAATCTACTCTGCAACACGCTTGCCTCTCCAAGCAACTTCCGAGTGCTCCAAATCTACCAAGTTCAGATTTTTATATGCTAAATGAATGAATTCCAATTGAAAAATATCGATTTTAAGCACAAACCCCGAAATGAGTCAAAACCCGACCCCCGGGCCCGCGTCCCGGAACTGGATTTATACCAAAATGTTCTTCATCATCTCACGAGTCCGTACATATAAAGAATTCGAAAATCGGAGTTCGTTTGGCCCCTCAAATCGTCCCTAGAAGGCCTCATAACCTCAAGCCCTAACTCCACCTTTTCTACTGAATTTCATGAATTAAACACTGATATTTTGTTCCTTAATCACAAATAATCGAGTTTTAGGGTCCAAAATCCTTACCTCGATGAAGAATAATGATTTCCTCTCTTCAAAATCGCCCAAAGCTCCAAAATTCAAGTTAAAAAGTGAAGAAACCCTCTAAAAATCGCGAAGGAGGAATTAATATATTCTGACCCAGGCATTTCCGCATCTGCGGTGCTTCTACCGCATCTGCGGTACCGCATTTGTGGTCAATGAGCCGCTTCTGCGGCTTTCACTTAACTTGGCCAAAACCGCATCTGCGATGCCAATTCCGCATCTGCGCCTTCGCAGGTGCGATCCCCACAACCGCATCTGCGGTTCCTGCCTTCCCAGGCATTTTTCCCCTTCTGTGATCACCTTTTCCTCATCTGCGGCATCGCACCTGCGGTCCCCAATCCGCAGGTGCGGAAACACCAAAAGCAGCAAAAATCTGCAACTTCTCAAAACCTCAAACTCTTCCGTCAACCATCCGAAATCACCCCGAGGCCCCCCGGGACCTCAACCAAAAGTACAAACATATCCCGTAACCTTATTCAAACTTGTACCAAACTTCAAAACACCTCAAACAACATCAAAATCACCAAAACCCATCCAATTCAAGACTAAGGTTCTAAATTCTTCCGCATTCCTCTTTTGATCAAAAACCCAACCAAACCACGTCCAAATGACCTGAAATTTTGCACACACATCCTAAATGGCATAATGAAGCTACTTCAACTTCTGGAATTCCATTCCGACCCCTATATCAAAATCTCACCTATCAACCGAAAAATACCAAAAACCTCAATTTCGCCAATTCAAGCCTAAATCTACTCTGGACCTCCAAAACACATTTTGATCACGCTCCTAAGTCCCAAATCATCTGACGAAGCTATCCAAACCATCGGAACTCACATCCGAGCCCTCTAACACATAAGTCAACATCCGGTTGACTTTTCCAACTTAAGCCTTCTTAAAAGAGACTAAGTGTCTCAAACCTTCTCAAAACCTTTCCGAACCCGAGCCAACCAACCCGATCACATACAAAACCGATAATTAAAGCAATTAGAAGCAGAAG
This sequence comes from Nicotiana attenuata, assembly GCF_001879085.1. Classification (NCBI taxonomy): domain Eukaryota; kingdom Viridiplantae; phylum Streptophyta; class Magnoliopsida; order Solanales; family Solanaceae; genus Nicotiana; species Nicotiana attenuata. The sequence continues at coordinate 72,358 of NW_017672432.1, read as the reverse complement.
TGGGGAAAACAGAGCGGTAACTCATGAGACGACCGGCCGGGTCGTTACACCTAGATTAAAGAGGTTGTACGCATCGATGAGTTCCACTCCTCATATGAGATGGAACTATAAAAATAGAAGGCTGCCTGGTATTATGTGTCATCCTTCATATGGGAAGCTTGGAAGCATTTTGATAGGACGTATCCAGATTATGCTAGTGAACTGAGGAATGTTCGGTTGGGTTTGTGTGCTGATGGTTTCACGCCATTTTCTTTTTCTGCAACACCATATTCATGCTGGCCAGTCTTTATTACGCCGTATAATCTTCCGCCTGAAATGTGCATGACTAGTCCATATATTTTCTTAAATTGTGTTATTCCCGGTCCTCGCAATCCAAAGAGTTTAATTGATGTATATTTGCAACCTCTGATTGATGAGCTAAAACAATTGAGGTATGATGGAGTTGAGACATATAACATATCAACTAAGCAAACTTTCAACTTGCCGGCTAACTTAATGTGGACCATTAATGATTTTCCTGCGTATGAAATGTTGTCTGGTTTGATGATTGCAGGACAGTTAGCATGTCCTTACTGCATGGAAAATGGTAAAGCGTTCACTTTAAGACATGGCCGAAAGCAATCATGATTTGATTGTCATCGTTAGTTCTTGCCAGTTGATCATGAGTTCAGAAGGATGGAGAATGCATTCAAAAAGAATACAGTTGAACATGATTTGCCACCTCCAATTTGTCCGGTGAGAAAATTTGGGAGAGGGTTCAGAACTTCACTAAAGTTACCGAGGCCCCACCTTCTAGATTTCCTGGATATGGTGTTACTCATAACTAGACAAAACAAAGCATATTTTGGGAGTTGCCATATTGGAAGGATGATCTTCTCCAACACAATCTTGATGTCATGCATATTGAGAAAAATTATTTTGACAATTTGTTCAACACAGTGATGGATGATAAGAATAAGATAAAAGATAACCCGAAGGCTAGAATGGACTTACAAGAATATTGCAAGCGACCTTAATTACATTTGCAGTTTGCGAACAATGGTAACGTGTTCAAGCCCAAGGCTAGCTACACATTCACTTTGGAACAAAGACAATTGATTTGTGAGTGGGTTATAAACCTAAAGATGCCCGAGGGCTATGCTTCGAACCTGGGAAAACGTGCCGATATGGTTGAAGGAAAGCCAACTCATATGAAAAGTCATGACTGTCATATCTTCATGGAAACCTTAATCACAATTGCATTTTGTGGTTTGCTTGAAAATATCTGGAAACGTATCATAGAGATAAATTTATTCTTCAAAGACTTATGTTCTACCATATTACGGGAAGAAAATCTTTTTCAAATGAATCAGAACATTCCAATAATCAGTAATAAGCCGGAAAGGATTTTTCCATGTGGTTTCTTTGATGTGATGGAACACCTTCCAATTCACCTTGCACACGAGGTGCGACTTGGAGGGCCAGTTCAATGCAGGTGGATGTATACATTCGAGAGGTAATGATCAAACCTTGATTCATTCTTGTTATTTTCTTTAATGTTATCGTCTAATATGACAATGCGCAGGACTATCGGCAAGTGTAAATGATTTTCTAAATAGAGGAATAGGATTGAAGGATCCATATGCGAAGCCTATCCTGCAAAGGAAACTACCCATTTTTGTTCTTACTACTTCGACAATCATGTGCCATGTGCTAGAAATAGGCCAAATCGGCACACTGTCGTGATTGAGAATGATCCATTATATTCACCAATGTCCATATTCAATCAACCATGCCAAGGTTCTAAAGATCGATCAAAAAGGGGCCTAAGTAGTATGGAGTACAAATCAACTTCAAATCATATTTTTCTAAATTGTTCGAAAGTTCAACCCTTTCTTAAGTAAGTGTTGACGTAAGATTAATTTACATGGACTACTATTTAATCCGGTTGATGCAACTAATAAAATTTTCAATGTGTCGCTCAGTGACTTTGTGAGTCAATTTGGCCATGATATTGTATATTCTACATTTGAGGCATGGTTTAAATAGTGTGTAAGTGCATCTTAGATACTTTCTCAAATGTGAATATACATACTTGGTCACTTGTGAATATACTTGCTCACTTGTGATTTATTTAACACTACATGTAGGTCAATAATCAAAACAACGGTGTTAATCAATTTTTGAAAGATATATCTTGGGGACCTGCACCTAATGTTACAACCAGTGGCGGACCCAGAATTTTATGCAAGCGGGTTCAATCTTAGAAGTACATAACTTTAGTCGTAAAATAGTAGTTGTTAAGTGGGTTCAAATGAAATATTTATACAAATTTTATGCAGCTTTAATCGTAATTTATACATATACACAGTATTATTTTTTGAAGAAGCGGGTTCAGTTGAGTCCGCTTGCCACCACGTGCTTCCGCCACTGGTTACAACTATGTCTAAGTATTTTGTAAATGGTTACAAATTTAACACCGAGGAATGCTCCAAGTATAAAAAAGGCAATATCAGTGGGGTATGTGTCAAATGTGGTGAAGGCAACCAGGATAGGGAAAATGATTATTATGGTGTGATCAAAGAGATTATAGAATTATCATATTCAGGTTGACCAAATAAGAAGATCATACTTTTCCGATGCAAGTGGTTTTACCCAATACCTAGAAGAGGTACAAATGTACACTTGCAGTATAACATAATTGAGGTTAATAAAAAGAGGGAGTATGACCGCTATGATCCTTTTATAATTACAGAAAAAGTTAGGCAAGTGTATTATGCTCCATATCCATTGCGGAGGGATAAGGCTGATTGGTTGGTTGTAATCAAAACTAAGCCTGTTGGTAGGGTGGAAGTTAAGAATATACTAGATGTTGCTTACCAAAATGATACCTCAAGTTTAATCAAATGGTGGATGATCAGTTAGAAAATGACTTGGAGCATCCTCAACACATATTAGAAGAAGTTGATATGGAGGAAATAACAATCATAGAAAATGAAGATGAAGAATCACCTGATGTAAATGAACTAAGTGAAGAGGAAGAATTTTCGGACGAGGAAGGATACTTCGAAGACGACTAGCATGTTAGTTTTTTCAAGCGCTCTCAACTTATATAGATTTATATTCTCAATTCTAACATTTTCTTTAATTTATGCAAATGACCGGTAAGGGTCGAGGTAGGTCTAGGAAGGATAAGAGACCTATTGATCATGAGGATAATGCTACATCCTCGCTTCCTTCCACTCCACACTTGCATCCCTCCGCTTCTGATGGCCGGCAACAATCTTATAAGCAAACATCTTTTCCACCACATCCATCTACTCATCAGACTACCTACCATTCGCCCTCCCAGCATATACTTACCATTGTCCACCATAGGGCTATACCCCACTTCTTCCACATGATCCTGCATGTAGTTACATGGTTCCAGCGAGTCAGCAGTCACAGGGCCATGTGGTGATATGCCGGTCATCTGATCCATTTGCTTCAGCACTAACTGGATCGCATCCATTTAGATTTCAGCCACCCGGATCGCAGCAGTTGTCTGGATAACAGTAGGGGTCTAGATCGCATCCATCTTCATCAGCGACCCCGTCTCCCTCTCCACGAAGTTTGTCTCCTAGCATTTCTAGACTTCGCCTTCAGGATAGTAGCACTGAGCCAGATGCCTCCCCTTCTATGCACGCTTCAGATTCATCGGAGGATGATGATCCAGAGGAAGTGCGGTATGATCGTTATCATAGGATGATCATCAGGCCTGAGGGCAATGGTAAGATTTATTTTAGCTGAATTATAATAGATAGACTTGTTTATTTAATGCAACTGCTATGTTGTAGGTTCATACCTAATCTTCTGACTACAAAGATAATCACTGAAGCTCTTGGCCGGTTGTATGATGCACCATATGCTACTGGAGTGAATTTCCACCAGAGCTCGTGGAGCAAATTTTCAACAAATTTAAGGTTTTAATACAATTCTTATCTATTTAAGCATTATATTAAAAATATTTTCATCTAATGTTACACACTTCATTTGCAGACTAAGTGTACCTGGGAGGACCGACATAACAGTGTCATTCTTGCAAATTTTGTGTTCAAATACCGTACGAGACTATCTGATTCCTTTTATTTTGCGCGGAAGAAGAGCAAGGATACTTCATGGTTTATACCGCATTTATGGGAGGATCTGCTGAGGCAGTGGACCACTGAGAAATTCGAGAAGAGGAGTGAACATGGAAAGAAGGCCCGAGCATCAGAGAAGGGTGGCTCGTTGCACTGTGTGGGTGCAAGGAGCATGGGGACTGCGAGGAGACTACTGGTAATTCCTTAAAATATCTTAATCTATTTTTATCGAACTATATTTATCTATTTTAATTTAGTTAACATGTTTTATTATATTTGTAGGAAAAAAATATGGGAGGAAGATGACTCATGATGAGTTCTTCATGGAAACTCACAACCGGAAGAAGAAGGCACCGACAGATCCAAGTAGATAGGTTGAGGACCGGGCAGAGACTACATATGTAAGTTTCATAACTACTATATGTCACGACCCGAAGTTCACTATAGGTCATGATGGCGCCTAACGCCGCCGTCAGGCAAGCCAACGGTGATTGATCAACTTAATTACTCATTTTATTACTTTTGAAATCGTAATTTCCATTAATTAAGTAGTATGAAATAGAATTTGCAAGGTGAAATGATAATAATTACGTGAACTACCATACTAAACATCCAGTGAAATCCCCAAAACCCGGTGTCACAAGTGCATGAGCATCAACTAGAAAATATAATAAAATACAACATCTGTCCGGAATACAAGTTAGACAGGAGAATATAAATAACGCTGATGGAGACTCTGTATGTTGCGGATCGCAATATATGATGCAGTTCACCGTAAAGTCCCCGCAGTAAATGCACCTCTACGCCCAAATGACCACCAAAAATGTAAACCCGCACAATAAGTGCAGAAGTGTAGCATGAGTACGTAAATCAACCCGAACCCAGTAAGTATCTAGCCTAACTCCGGAGAAGTAGTGACGAGTGGTCGACATCGACACTTACTAGTGGTCCAATAAATCATGTACAATAAGAAGTAAACAAGTATGAGGAAGAGTAAATAAACGGTATAAACCAATATAAATACGGGGTACAATCCTCCTCTAAACGGTAAACTCAAGCTCTCAACTGGCAGCTACCTCCTCAACCGGAGTATATATAAAATAGACTTCACAGGATAGGTCGTCACAACTCAAATCAGGAAAAACTCACGGATATGCTGGTTTCTTGTCAAATATTACGCACGACGTTGCCGAGGCGAATGGACCGATCCATAAGAGTGTTTTATAGAAATTCCACGGTGAACGGCCCGATCCCATCAAAATATATGCACTGTCGAGAGTCGAATGGCACGAACCATAGATGCATCTACTATAATGCCGAGACGAATGGCCTGCTCCTATAAGAGTGTGGTACATAATCCTACCGAGGTGAATGGCCCGATCCTATTAGAAAAAGAAGCTTTAAAGGGTCCTTGACCCCACTCACGAATAAACGTGTGAGTTATGAATTTTAAGGAAAACTTTTTGATGAAAATGCAATAGCGCGGGGGAAATTCGTAAGAGGAGCACAATTATTCCGCGACTAATTATGTAGCTCGTCAAATCTCTACAATAGCATGTCTATCACTCTATGCAAGCCTAGTCTCAAGTCATAAAGTAAAATAAAGGAATTTAATAGGCAAGGGACAACTCAAATAGTACAAGTATGACGTGAACCTAAGTCTACCCGGACATAATCAGGAAATTCTAGCATACGCACGGACACCCATAACCAGCTACAACGCCTCTCTAACACCTCAAACCAAATGCCCATCGATCCGAACTAGTAAAACAACCATGAAAACCAATAAAAATATACCCCAATATCATAATTAATTAATTTACAACAATTCCCAACTCCGCTCAAAAAGTCAATAAAGTCAACCCACGGGCCCACGTACCTGGATTCTAAAAAATTTCGAAGATAAATTTTACCCATAACACCACGAACTCAAATATATAATTTATTCCTAATTCCATGTCCAATTTCGTGGTAAAAATCCAAAAATACCAATATCTAGGTTTCTTTCAAAATCTCAGAATTTCTACTAATTTTCCATGTTTAACTCCTTGTAGAATCCATGTAGTTAGCTAAAAATATGCAGGAATTACTTACCTTGCAATAGATGATGAAAATCTCCCCTTGAAGCTCACCAAAAGTCGCCTAAACCAAGAGAGAAATGGAAGAAATGAGCCAAAACCCGAAATAAATTGGAGAATGCCCAGGCCCCTCCTCTTCACGATTGCGAAGGCCAAATTCAGCTGCCCCAGATTTCCTTATACGCGAATGTGACAGAAAGCCACGTGATCGCGAACCTCTGCCTGATCAGCCTACGTGAACGCGAGCCCAGCTCCGCGAACCCGAAGGCCAAACCCTCATGCCACATACCAATGCCTTCCTCGATCGCGGACCCATCCCTGCGATCGCGAAGAACAAGTTCGCCAGCTCCCTGTCAACACTACGCGATCGCGAGCCTATCTACGCGATCGCGATGAACAACCCAAACACCAAAAACCAGCAATCACAAACAAAGGGAAAATGGTCTGAAGCCACTAAGAATCACACCTGGGGCCCCCAGGACCCCATCCAATCACACCAACCAGTCCCAACCAGTCCCAACACATGACGTAAACCTGCTCGAGGCCTCATCACACCAAACAACGTCAAAACTATGAATCGCTGATCGAAACCTTCTTTTAACTTTCAAACATTCAAACTTCAATGAACGCGTTCAAATTACACTTAAACATTCCGGAATGACGTCAAACTTTACGCACAAGCCATAAATCACAATACGAACCTATTCCAAGGCTCGGAACCTCAAACGGACATCGATAACATCAAAATCCACTCCAAAACAAACTTATGAAGTTCTAAAATTTCAAATGCCAACTTCTATAATAAGCGCCGAAATGCTCCCGGACCACTTGGCACATGCCCAAGTCCGAAATCATCATAAAAACCTCGATTCTGAGGTCATTTACTTAAAAGTCAAACCCCGGTCAACTCTTCCAACTTTAGGCTTCCAAATTTAGAATTTTCTTTCCAAATAACCTCAGAACTTCCCGAAATTCAATTCCCACCACACGTACAAGTCATAATACTTGAAGTGAAGCTACTCAAGGACTCAAACCACCGAACAACGCGCTAGAGCTCAAAATGATCGGTCGGATCGTTACATTCTCCCCCACTTAAACATACTTTCGTCCTCGAACGTGCCAAGAACTGTTCCGGAGTTGTCCAAAATCACTGTTTAACACCTCGTGCACCTACCCGTGCCACCACAACCCATGTGAGCACACTAGCTCGAGCCAGACTCAAGATCCTCCCTATAACCTTAGCTAACAAGCCTTAGAACCAAATTCCAACATCTGAAATTCTCCACGAGACCCGGTTCATACATACGAACACCGCATCAATCCCTACACACTGTACCAAAACCTGATCATGCATCTATGCTGAAATCACACCATGCACCACATAAGTCGTCATCCCATAATAACGTCCTCCGACCACAATAGCTGAAATCCCATGAATCAGATGCCCGCAATACACCTCATGACACATATAAGCCCTGTTCCAACTCTCGCAATGCTGCCACGACAAAAGAGATATATAGAAACTCCTAAGCACCTGCCAAATCAATAAATCATGCAATCTCCCCACCTGACAAGAGCCATTACCTCATTTTGTACTGAATAATGATGTTTCTCTTTAATATACCCTACATAAATCCGATCGCACCAATCTCAGGCCCAATAACCTCGTCTCATCCAGTACAAGCTGCTCCGGCAATGAGCCAGCTCAAACACTAACCAAAATCTCATATGACGCCATCAACGCGCCAACAAGCTACAACTTCAATATGACACATAAGGAAGAATGAACTCTGGAAAATAACTATCCAGCCCGCGTAACGAATAAAACAATGGAACAGACGCAATGAACCCTTCTTAGAGAATGAGAAATAAAATACACAAGAATGGATATAGGGAACCGTACTCAACATCTCACTATTGTGGCATGCAACCTGATCCGCACATGATACCGTTGCGACGTGCAACCCGATCCAAACATGATACCATTACGGCGTGCAACCTGATCCAAACAATATACCCGTGGCGGGGTGCCACCTGATCCACACAACAATAAATAAGGAAATACCCATCAAGTCATAATGCTTATAGCTACAAAAACTGAATATCGACCACAAGTACGCAAAGTGCAAAAATATAGCCCTGGGGAGATAGATAGCACCATACGCTACAAAACCCAAGCACAACTAAGGTGCGATAAATGACCTGCATCTCGAGAGCCATCCTGCTTATATAACACCACAAGCTACACGGGACCACAACACATGTGCAAAAAATTAAGCCGTCTCACAACCCACCTGGCACATTAGAGTATTACATGGAATAACTGACGATGGGAATAACATCAAACGCTCGAAGACTCCTCCATAAGCAACGTTATGCTGAATGAACATATCTGCCCTAATGTAGAGCACACATTCACATTAGACCCATCAAGAGACCCCAAGCCGATTCTGATCATCCCATACTGGGCCAAAAACCTTTCAAGGATCCATAATGACCCTATTCATGACAAGCACGAGCAGCCTTCCCAATCCGGAACAAACTCTCGCAGTTCGCAATCAAAGGAATAGAGCGTCTTCCAGGCATAAACTCTCACATTAACGATAGTACCTTCCATGCTTGGTTTCAATCCTTAACAATCAAGTGACTAACATGTCACACTTATACAGATTTCCCTTTGGGATACGCTCCCACGACCTTCCGCTTCAGGTAGCAAGGTCTGCACCTCTATACCACCAATAGTACTAATGTTGTAAAGCAAATCAAGAATCCACAAATCAGTACACAAAGCCTCTTACATAGGACACTGCTCTAAGTTGACACTAAAGAAAATGCCAACTTACTCTGAATATCTGAATTCTTCCCTGCTCGTCTGATCTCGTGATATTCTTGTCAACACCGAACCGCAACCTTGATCCTCAACTTCCAATTCCTATGCCGCTCACCGCACCTATCATGTCGTTACCCGAGAGTACAATAATCTCATCATAACTCCTACCCACCAATAGAATAAACACTTCATCATCTAGAACCCTTTCACTCAACACATTTCAGAGGAACGATGGCAACACGCAACCGAATTTCCATAACCCCATAAAATACAAGCCTCAAGTTGTGGTCTAAACCACCACAACTATTCCGGGATCCATTTACACATAATTAGGCCATTTGAATTAAATACCTCCCAATTCAAGCAAATTATTGTGGTTGTCAAGCCCGCACGTACAACCATAAACCACATGTATAGATTAACGCTGGAGGAACTGATCATTGCCACAATCATGCTGATTCAAACCATTACTAATCGACCCAACTTCATCCAATTTACTCTTGACTTTCCTTAGAAATAATAATAGCTCCATTCAAAAACATAACGAACTCAATCAGCAGTTATCCCGAGTGACCCGAATCACGAGACCACATCGTCTCAATACTTATGAACTATCTCATACCCTCCTCAAGCGCACAATAGCATCTCCAACTGGTACACCCATTCTGCAAGACCTTTCTTGAACCCGAAGCTATTTCTCCCATTCCTCCAATACTACCCCACAGACCCGATGATAACACAGAAAATTCCTTAAGTATTATTCACACTGTGCTGCAAAATCTCGGTCTTCAGTCACATAACAAACCCAAAAATCCTTAAACACCACGCTTACATTCTTGAACCCATTAGAACCACTATTGAGAGTCAACTACTCTAACCTGGTCCCGAATATAATCAAACTCCAATGCTCTGTTAGCACATGAACACTCCCAAAGAAGTAACCGGATGGATTCTTTTCCATGTACATCACATCCACAAGAAGCATGAACTCTGAGTCTTCCCAAAACCCGCACATGAATCGATAAAGCAAAATATAGCACACATTCATCAAGTTCTTTGCTCGAATTACCCCTGATGTTTTCTTTTCTTAGTCATAAATAATCCACCAATGCACCGATAACTAGAAACCGCACAAGCAGACAACCACGTGATCCAATCGTAGGCGGTGGGTTCCCCTACTTAGCTTTAAGATACCATCAAATAATGTAGAACCCACAAAGATTCCTCCTTCTCAATTACCATGATCTCGTACCGTCAACTTGCTAAATTTCACGTAGTCCCTTGTTAAACTTTTCATGAACATTCCGAATTATCAGCCACAATCGTATATTCGACCTTCTGTCGGGTAGTAAGTAGAACTCGTCGCAGAAACTTCATCAAAATCACGCAATCGCGAACTTGCTCACAAGAGAAAACCCGCCTGTGGAATTCCATACCGACATCTTCCAACAACGCTGCACTAGGTACAACTACTACGAAATCAGTAAACCCTCCCGAGCCCATGCTCGTCCACCGGCTGTACAATTCTGTTCATTCCCCATTGACATCAACTAAAAGTACGACAATACATTCCAAACTCGAAATCACGTTGCATCCAAAAATGATAATCAAATTTTCACACCCCTCTTCATTTCAAGAAAACTCCTGTCTGCCATATTCAATCGTCCTCGGTACAGTAGCCACCATCCCAAATGAAATTCGTAGACCTAGTCACTTTCCACCATGATTCCCAAATCGCTCTAAACTTTCTTAAGGCACGTGGCTATCCCACCACAGAATCCATATGCTACTCTGCCACTCCCACTTCGATTAAACCATCTCCTTAAGCAACTTCTCAATCTCTGTTGTTCATTCTTGACCTGCTAGCAATTCTATCACCGCGAGACACCTCCCACCATGTCCTTCCTCCTCCTGCGCTGCCAAAATACTACCTTAAATCATAATCCATCTTTGTAGCACCCTGATAAGTAGGGTTTTTGACTGCTTATTTGCTCTCGTTTACTTGTATTTTAGCTCAAAAATGCTTAAAGGTATTCTCGAAAACTAATGAAATGTGCTTGCTTGCAGGAGTGTTACAATATGAGCCAAAGAAATTAAAATCAACTCATAAAGGAGTCAAAAGTGGACAAGGACCAAAACAAGGCAAAAAGGTCCACAATGCGGACCGCACAATACTGTGTGCGGCCGCAAAACAAGGAAAGAGCCATGTCAGTTTTTCTTCAGAGTATGCGGACCGCACAAATATTGTACGACCGCAGAAGAGGAGATTAAGAGAGTTGGTTTTGGGAAAGCTAAAGATATGCGGACCGCAACATAAGTGTGCGGCCGCACTTATAATTATACGGTCCGCAGAAGAGAAGAATCAGAGAGCTGGGTTCAAGTCTAAAGTCAAGGAGTGCGGACCGGACTATAATTGTGAGGCTGCACTCATAAATGTGCGGTCCGCACAAGAAGAAGGAGTGCCGTCGCAACCCAGAATTGTGCGGCCGCAGAGATGGAACCTGTCAAGCCAAGTCTACTTGTGCGGACCGCACAAATTATTGTGCGGCCATAGAAGAGGAGATTAAGAGAGTTGGTTTTGGGCAAGCTAAAGATATGCGGACCGCACCATAATTGTGCGGCCGCACTTACAATTATACGGTCCGTAGGAGAGAAGAATCAGAGAGCTAGGTTCAAGTCCAAAGTCAAGGAGTGCGGACCGCACTATAATTGTGCGGCCGCACTCATAAATTTGCGGTCCGCATAAGAAGAAAGAGTGCCGCCACAACCCAGAATTGTGCGGCCGCAGAGATGGAACCTGTCAAGCCAATTCTACTTGTGCGGACCGCGCACATTATTGTGCAGCCGCACAACCTCCGTAGTGGCATTTTTGTCAGATATTTTCAGCTTAGTATAAATAGAACTTTTTGTCATTTTTAGGTTAAGCTTTGTTTTGGCAGAGCACCTGAGCCGTTTTCTTTACTGTTTTGAGTAATATTGTACTAGATTAGCTTCCAAACATTAGATTTTCTTTCCCTAATCAATTATTATGCATTCTATTTTAATTCATTCTTTAATTTCTTTATTTTTCATGAGTATCAAAATTTCTAGCTAGGCTTGTGGCCCAACCCTAGTGTGGGTACTTAATGGGTGTTTGATTTAGGGCTTGTTTGCGATTGGGTTAGTGATATTTAGCCTTGTTCATGCTTGAATTCAAGAATTAATTATTTCAAACATTGATTCATGCCTATTTGACTTAATCTCTACTTGAGAAGAGAGATTAAGTCTAGGAAAGCTTGGCCAACAAGAAATTGGGGTGAACTCAAGAAATTGATAGCCCCAATTAAAGGGTTGAATCTAGATATAGCAAGACCCAACTTGAGCATATATCACTCGTTTTGTGCAATACCCATTTGGACTTGAGAAAGACAAATTTGGCAAAATCACTCAAACTATCGAGAGGTATAGAGTGGGTAATTGCATGTGATTGCTATATTACAACCCCGATAGATCAAGCTTGCCCTAGAGTTTACAACCCGTTAGGTAACCACCTAGGTAGAAGTCACGACCCTAGATCTTTTATCATTTGAAAAACAACCAAAACCAAAAATATTGTCTTCTAGTTTTATAATTGCAATCAATAGCTTAAATTAGAAATAGAACCAACAAACAAGAATGTGGAAGTGTAATTTGAGGCACACCATACAACTACACTAAATATATACCTAATCTCAATTCTAACACCCTGTGAATTTCGTGTTGGGTTTTTATTATTGCTTCAACCGCCTCACTACCTATATTTGTGGTGTGAGTTTGGGCGGCATCAATTTTTGACGCCATTGTCGGGAAGTTAAACGAATTTAGCTATATATCTAGGTTTTTGTGTGATTTGCCTTCTTTTCCTCCCTAGTCACTAACTTTGTTTTTGAATTGATTTTAGGTACAAAAATGGCTCTCAACAACGAGCCCATTGGAAATTTGCCAATGGGGGAGGACGTGGATGATGACCAAATGGATAAGGTTCCTCTTGAACCTCAAACAAATAGACGAGGCCGCCCGCCTCAAGATAATGTTCTCGTCCCTACCCCACCTCTACCAAGAGCAGCAACTCACCAACAATTACCGAATGAGGGTTATGCAAGTGTTATAGTCCCGCCTCATATTAGAGTGAGCAACTTCCAGATCACCAATGTGATACTTACACTACTTGAGCAACGGGGATTCTTTACCGGGGCTCCGAGTCAAAATGCCTACAAGCATCTCATGGGGTTCGTCGATACTTGTTGGGGGAGCAAGCAAACAAATGTTTCCGAGGACGCGCTGCGGTTGAGGCTATTTCCCTTTCCTCTACGGGGAAAGTCATTGGACTGGTTAATGAGACTGCCCAATCATTCCATCCATACATGGGATGAGTTGGAGGAGAAATTCATTGCCAAATTCTTCTCTCTGAGACATATGGCGACACTTCGGGATGAGATTCTTGCTTTCAAGCAAGAACCTAATGAGCCATTGCACGAGATTTGGGAAAGATATCATACCATGGTTAAAGAGTGCCCGAACAATGATATGACCGAGGCCATTATCCAGCAAACCTTCTATAGGAGTATCAACACAACAAATCAATGTGTGGTTAATCAGCTCGCCGGTGGGAAGTTCATGAACACGCCTTATACTGAAGCTTGTGAAATTCTTGATGAGATGGTGGATACCTCATCGACATGGCAAAGTAGAGCTAGTGTTCCGCAAGGTGACCCAAATGTCATTCACCTACACAAGGAACTACATGATCATGGGTAAGCTATTGCCGAGTTGACAACTACAATGGACCAATTGGCCAAAGCTCAGCTTCAACAAGTTCAAGGGCCGAAACAAGTGAATACGATGGAAGGTGTAAATATGATGATGAATAAGAGATGGCAACAAGGTCAACAAATGCAAAGCCGTCCGGAACAATTCATGCAAGATGATAGTGGTTATGATCAAGGTGATTCGTTCAATAAGAAAGAAGAAGAAGTTCAATATGTCAACAATAATCAAGGCCAAAGAAACAATGCTCAAGGACAAAATCAACAACAATGGAGGTCACAAGGAAATCAAGGCAATTGGAACAACCAAGGCCACCAAGGCAATTGGAGTGGTGGTAACAATAATCAAATCAATTAGAATAATCAAGGTAACCAAGGCAATTAGGGAGGTAATCATTAAGGCAATTGAGTGGAAATAATCAAAGCAATTGGGGATGCAATAATCAAGGAGGGTGGAACAACAACAACGATCGGAGGTCGGGTTTTCAAAGGCCCCCGATGTTCCAACAACCGAGAAATCCACCCCTATCCTTCTCAAGGTACGAGCTCTTATAACAATGAGATAGGTAGAATTGAGAGTATGTTTAAACAAATGATGGAGAAGAATGCCGACTCCGATGCTCAATTAGCCTCTCACAACACTTCTATTCGCAATTTGGAGGTTCAATTAGGCTAAATATCTCAAGCTTTGAACACTCGTCCTAAGGGAGCACTACCTCTTGATACGGTGGTGAACCCGAAGGGTGGGAATAATACCGGACATATTATAGCCGTGACTACTAGAAGTGGAAAAGGTGGAGATGCAACCACCTCAAATCAAAGAAGAATTGTGGATGAAGTTGTTGTGATTCAAGAAGATGAAATCCCAAGCAATGTGGTTCAAGCTAATGAAGAGGTGAGAATTGATATTGATGAAAGTGTGGAGGAGATGCAAGAAGAAGTGAACCCGTCTAGGGAACACTAATTGACATGCCGAAACCGGTAGTGCCAAAGGCTAAGGCACCAATGCCAAGGCCTTCTCCTCCATACCCTCAAAGGCCTGCAAATCAAAATAATGATGACCAACTCAAAAAGTTTATTGATATGATGAAGAGTTTTTCTATTAATGTACCGTTGGTTGAAGCCTTAGAACAAATGCCGGGATATGCAAAATTAATGAAGGATTTGGTAACCAAGAAGAGATCGATGAATTGTGAAATAATCAAGATGACACATCAAGTGAGTGCTATTATGCACTCAAAGGCTCCTAAGTTAGAAGATTCGGGCGCTTTCACAATCCCATGCACTATTAGGAGTGCCGACTTTGCCAAAGCATTATGTGATCTTGGGGCGAGTATCAACTTAATGCCCTAATCGGTGTTCAAAACATTGGGAATTGGGCAACCAAGACCCACATCCATGAGGTTGAAAATGGCAGATCGAACAATGAAGAGGCCTTTGGGTATTATTGATGATGTGTTGGTTCGTGTTGACAAGTTCATCCTCCCGACGGACTTTGTGATTCTTGATTGTGAAGTGGACTATGAGGTGCCTATCATTTTGGGTAGACCATTCCTTGCTACAGGGAAGGCTCTTGTTGATGAGCAAGCTGGTGAGCTCACTTTCCGGGTGGGTGACGAAAAGGTGGTCTTCCATGTGTGCAAATATATGAGGCAACCGAATAGTAGTGAAGTTTATTCATTCGTAGATTTGGTGATGGATGTGATTATTAAGGATGCTAGTGCCACAATGAATGTTAAAGATAATTTGGAAGCCGTTTTGTTCAATCTTGATGATGATGAGGAGAAAGAAGGCTATGTGGAGTGTGTGAATGCATTGCAAGGCATAGGGTCGTACACCTATGAGCCCATAAGCAATCTTTGGATCTTGAAAATCGGAAGACTCCTCCAACAAAGCCCTCAATCAAGGAGCCTCCTACTTTGGAGTTAAAGCCATTGCCTCCGCATCTCAGGTATGAATTCCTTGGCCCTTCTTCTACATTATCGGTTATTCTTTCTTCGTGTTTGACTAACATGCAGGTAGATTCCACATTGGAGGTGCTACAAAGGAGGAAAAGAGAAATCGGATGGACTTTGGCGGATATCCGGGGCATAAGCCCCGCCTTTTGCATGCATAAGATTATTTTGGAGGAGGGTGCCAAACCCTCTGTTGAACATCAAAAGAGGCTAAACAAAGCAATGCAAGAGGTGGTCAAGAAGGTCCAAATCAGGTGGTTGGCTGCCGGGGTTGTTTACCCATTTCAGATAGCTCGTGGACCTCTCCGGTGCAATGTGTCCCAAAGAAGTGGGCATGACTGTGGTAACAAATGACAAGAATGAATTGATCCCCACAAGAACCGTCACCGGGTGGAGAGTGTGCATGGACTATTGGAAGCTCAACAAAGTCACTCGGAAAGATCATTTCCCGCTTCCATTTCTTGATCAAATGCTTGATAGGTTGGTCGGACATGCTTTTTATTGCTTCCTTGATAGATACTCCAGCTACAATCAAATCCTTATTGCTCCCGAGGACCAAGAGAAGACCACTTTCACTTGTTCCTATTGTACTTTTGCATTCTCGCGGATGCCATTTGGTTTGTGTAATGCACCGGCGACCTTTCAACGGTGTATGATGGCTATTTTCACCGATATGGTGGAGGATATTCTTGAGGTCTTCATGGATGATTTTTTCGTGGTTGGGAACTCTTTTGAAGATTGCTTGAACAATTTGGATAGGGTTTTGGCTAGATGTGAGGAGACAAATTTGGTGTTGAATTGGGAGAAGTGTCACTTCATAGTCGAGGAAGGCATTGTCCTCGGCCATAAGATTTCAAAGCATGGTATTGAGGTCGACAAGGCCAAAATTGAGGTGATCTCCAAACTCCCCCCCCCCCTACATCCGTGAAGGGAGTGAGGAGCTTCTTGGGTCATGTGGGTTTCTATCGCCGTTTCAACAAGGACTTTTCCAAGGTGGTAAACCCATTGTGCAAACTTTTGGAGAAGGATGTCATGTTCCATTTCAATGAAGATGGTATGAAGGCATTCGAATTGCTTAAGTTCAAGCTAACTACTACTCCCATTATCACCGCACCGGATTGGAGCTTGCCTTATGAGCTCATGTGTGATGCTAGTGATGTGGTGGTTGGAGCAGTGTTGGGGTCTTCCATCTGGTCTACTATGCTAGCAATACCATGAGTGATGCCCAAGTCAACTACAAAGTGACCGAAAAAGAGCTACTTGCTATTGTTTTTGCTATGGAGAAGTTCCGCCCGTATTTGATGGGTACAAAGGTGATTGTTCACACCGACCATGCGATGCTTCGATATTTGATGAGCAATAAAGATTCCAAGGCAAGGTTGATGCGATGGGTGCTTCCATTACAAGAGTTTGATCTAGAGATTCAAGATCGCAAAGGGAGTGAAAATCAAGTGGCGGACCACTTGTCCTGATTGGAGGAGGAGGGGAGGCCACATGACGGCCTTGAGATCAATGATTCATTTCCCAACGAGCAACTCCTAGCCGTTTCAATGACCGGGATGCCGTGGTTTGCCGATTTAGACAATTATCTTGTGAGCGGCATTGTACCGAATGAGTTCTCTTCAAACCAAAGGAAGAAGCTCAAACGGGATTGCCTTGACTATTATTGGGATGAGCCGTATCTTTTCCGAATATGTACCGATGGTGTGATCCGGCGATGTGTGCCGGAAGAAGAACAAATGGGAATTCTTGAGGCTTGACACTCTACACCGTATGGTGGTCACCATGGTGGAGCTAGAACGGCTACAAAAGTGTTGACTTGTGGATTCTATTGGCCTACTCTCTACAAGGATGCTAGTGACCTTGTCAAGCGTTGTGATGAATGCCAAAGGGCCGGTGGGATTTTTAAGAAGAATGAGATGCCCCTCACCACCATCTTTGAAATTGATATCTTTGATGTTTGGGGTTTTGATTTCATGGGACCGTTCGTGAGCTCTTGTGGGAACACTTACATTTTGGTAGCTTTGGACTATGTGTATCAAAATGGGTTGAAGCCATGGCTTTACCCAACAACGAAGCTCGAAGTGTGGTGGCATTCTTGAAAAAGAACATCTTCACAAGGTTTGGTACTCCAAGGGCCATTATTAGTGATGGGGATTCGCATTTTTGCAACCGGGCTTTTGATACCTTACTCACCAAGTATGGTGTCACTCATAAAGTCTCGACACCTTACCATCCTCTAGCAAGCAGACAAGTTGAAGTCTCTAACCGGGAGATCAAGAGTATTTTGTCAAAGACTGTGAATGCCAACCGGACGGATTGGTCAAGAAAACGAGATGATGCTTTTTGGGCTTATAGGACGGCCTACAAAACGTCGATTGGAATGTCTCCATATCTATTGGTGTTTGGGAATGCGTGTCATCTTCTGGTAGAACTTGAGCATTAGGCCATGTGGACTTTGAAAAAGTTGAACCTTGAATGGATGTTGTCGCAAACTTGAGGGTGGCACAATTGAATGAGCTTGATAAATTCTAGTATCATGCCTACACAAGTTCGTCCCTTTACACGGAGAAGATGAAGTACCTCCATGACAAGTACATCCACAACAAGGAGTTTAAAGAAGGTGATCTTGTGCTATTGTTCAATTCCTAGTTACGAACATTTCCAGGCAAGTTGAAGTCAAAATGGAGCGGCCCCTTTGAAGTGGTGAATGTAACCCTCTTTGGTGCTCTATATTTGAAAAAATAGAATGATGAGGTGTTTATAGTCAATGCGCACTGGGTTAAACATTATCTTGGCAAGGTTGATGATGGCCACATTATGGCGGTTCTTCATTTCAAGTGATTAGTAATCTCGTCGTGCCGCGACGTTAAATCAGGCGCTTCTTGGGAGGCAACCCATGTGTCTTTTTCTTTTTCTTGTTTTTCTTCTTTAGATTAGATAGGCTTTGTTTTGGGCTAATTAGTTTTGAAGTGTATGCAGGAATGGGTGTGCATCGCAGGGACTGTGTAAGAAAAATTGGCTAAGCGTCACAAAAGTGCAGACTGCACAATCACTTTGCGGCCGCACAATTCTGTGTGCGGTCGCACATCTGAAAGACCAAAAGTGCATGCTCTCTGAAGTTTGGCCTGTCAAAGTTCATTAACAAAGTGCGGCCGCGCACAAAATTGTGCGGTCGTGCACAAAATTTTGCTGTTCGCACAAATTCTGCAGCCGCACTCATTTTTGTGCAGACGGCAGCAATTCTTCAAAGGTACAGGTAAGGAGTGCGGACCGCACTCAAAATTGTACGGCCGCACTTAGGTAAGTTTGGGCCCTCCTAGGTCAACCTATAAATAGGATTTTCATGCACTATTCACACTTTTCGACCTCTGAACTCTCAAGCCCTAAGCAACTACAATGCACACTCCATTAGCTCTAAATCGTCTCTCATTTCATCAAGTTAGATTCTCACCTGCATCATTCACTACTGGTATGTTCAATCCATGTTAGAATTTTGTTCTTTCTTCTTAGATTATGTTCTTGTTTTCTTTGATTAGTTTAGTTATTTTTAGGCCTATAAATGTCAAATGTGCTTAATATGTGCTCCAAAATCATGTGGGTTGCTTCATATGTGTTAATTAGGGACTGGCTAGACCACTAAGCTTGCCAATTTGTACAAACCATGCCTAAATTGTGAAAAATTGCATGAACCCTAGTTTACAGCCCGTGAAATTCAAATTGTGCGGTCCGCAGTCCTTTAACTTAGGGCATTTTGTATGCTGGAATTGTGTGGACCGCACTTAAAAATATGCGGTCCGCAGTAAAATTATGCAGTCCACAACAAAATTGTGCGGTCCGCACTGATGAATGATGAGAGAACCCAGTATTCTAAACCTGGACTGTGCGGCCGCACACAAAATTGTGCGGTCCTCACTTTTGGTTGTGCGGTCGCACTCACTTTTGTGTAGTCCGCACTTGGCAGTCTGCAGCCGCACTCATTTTTGTGCGGCCCGCACTGCCTCTTCTAAGATTGCTTTACTTTCAAGCATGCTTCTGTATACATTAGGAGTTTCAAGTCTAACTGATTCCTATTACTTATGTGTTTCAGAAAATAGTTAGATCAAGGGGCAGAGGTGATACATCAAAAGGGAGGGAAGAACCCTTCCGAGGCCGAGGTCGAGGCAAGAGCAACCTACCACTTGCCATCCAAAGGGCCATAAGCAAGAAAGCTACCGCCAACATAATTCCTGAACCCTCCGAGACCAGTGACTATCTCCCATTTGGGGAAGCTTCTGAGGGTAACTCAGTGCAAGCACAGCCGGAAGCCCAATCACAACAAATCCTGGGTAGATTTTACTTGGTAGATGAGTCATCTTCCGCTGCCAGTTCTTCTGAAGGCTCGGAAGAGGGTAGTCAAGATTCTGAGCCCTCTTCCTCATATGCCCCAACTGCTCCAATCAATTTAGACGATGATGATGATATCCTAGACGATGGTAGAGGGGGTGATACTACAGTTGGGGGTTTAGAGAGGTCGAGGAGAAGGGAGATGTGGGAAGACAGATTCGTCAGCTTGACTGCCTTCAACAGATTTAGAGAGTGGTGGCCCCAGAGATCGCTCACTCTTGAGCGACAATTCTTGATGAAGGATTTGGAAAAGCACAACCCAAATGTCCTCAGACAATTCCAGGAGAGAAAAGGATGGAAATGATTCACCCAAAGCCTCCACGATGCAAATGAGCACTTGGTTAAGGAATTTTACGCCAATGTGGGTCATATTAAGAAGGGTACCAAGGTGACAAAAGTGCAAAATCTGAAAATCCAATTCGACTCCTGTGCTTTAAACTCTTATGTGGGATTTGAAGAAGTGGAGGCAGTCCAATACTTGGAAAAGCTGGCTATGGGTGATGCAGCTTGACCGTGGCTAGCTGAGATTTTGGCTATTCGAGGATCCACACCTCTGTGGCTTACAGCAGGGGTTCCCATAGTCCGGGCCACCTTAAACTTTGAAGCAAAAGGGTGACAGACATTCGTGTGCAGCCGCATTGATCCGTGCCTCAATGAAAACAAACTCCCAATTCCCCGTGTAGTCTTGGTGGCCTCAATTATGGCTGGGTACCCAATTAATGTGGGTGTTATCATGTCCACCAACGTCACTCTTGCTGTCCAAAAAGATGAAAGATCCTACCCGTACCCGAACTTCCTCATAGAATACTTCAAAGATCAAAAGGTGGAGCCGAGGCAATATGATACAGAAGTTAAGGCTAAGAAGCCTTTCTCATGGTACCACCTACAGGGTAGTGACAACCCGAAGTTCAAGAGTAAGACAACTAACTCCGCTGGCCAGTCTGAGGAGCTAACGGTAGTAGTTACTGATTCAGCTATCGAGCCTTCCACAGCAGCCGGTCCTTCCACCGGGACAGCAGCCATGCCACCTTCATCTTCTAGACCACCAGCTCCATTATCAGTGCCATCTTCGTCTACTTATTTAGAAACTGCGCTGCGAGTCTCCCAAACATTGGCGAGTCTCAACAACTGGATGTAGGCAGCTACTTCAAAGCTATCTGACATATCCAGTGCTATTTCAGCACAGTCAGCAGCCCCAGCAGAGCCACAGGTACCTCCGTGAGTGGAGGAAACATTGAAGAAGATTCTGGAAAACCAGAAGACTATCATGGCTACAGTGGTGGCACACGGGAAAGCCATTAAGGATTTGGGCAAACAGGTCAAGAAGATGCGGAAGTCTCAGGCATCGAAGAGGTCAGTGGAGAAGTTGAGAAAAGAGATTACTAAGATTACATCTGCCGGAGATCCACCATTGGACCTGCTCATGGAGTCAGCAGCCCCAGCAGTACAGGTAGCACCAGCACTCCCCGAGGCTCCAGAGGCAGTAGCCGACCAGTCTGAGGAGCCAGTTGCGACTGCCACACTGCTGAGGAGATGATCCAGATGCTTAACAACCCTATTGTCCCTCAGCCAGGTGATGATGAGATACAGCTAGAGGAGACATAGGGTGCTGCGGATCCCATGCAGACTGAGACAACATAGGGAGTTCTCTTAACTCTCTACCCTTCCCTGTTCTTATTTTTCTAAGCATTGGGGACAATGCTTATTTTTATTCGGGGGTGGTCTATTTTGATTGATTGACATTGATATTGGCCTATAATAACTCTAATACTATTTTTCTTTTATCTTTATTTTCCCTTTGGTATGTATATATTTTTCCCTTTGGATTGATGTGTATATTCAGTTTCCCTTATGTATATATTCATTTTACTTCGGTTTGTATATTCATTTATCTTGCTTTCCGTAGTTTATTTCGTAGCTTCTTTAGTTTGTCTTTCTTAGTAGTATAACTTCTTATTTACTTTAGTAGTTTTTTTTGGATTTGTTAGCTTCTTTTTACATTTGAGTGATCAATAAGCCTTTGGTTTCTTAATGCCACGGTTCTTTCCAAAGGCGGATTTTGTATGAGCCGGGTGGCTCTTCCCAATGATGGATGGCGTGACAACCTTCTTTAGAGATTGAGTCCGTTGTATTTTATGTTTAGGCAAATATAGTAGTAATGAGTAAAAGGGGTCTCAAGCATGCTTCACTTGGTACCAACACATTTACCTATGACCTTATGGTTAAAAACAAAGTTGTTGGCAAAAAATAGCTCTAGTTGTGACATTTTGACTCTTGTGTTGACTTAAACAGTCATCGAGTGGTTCAGTCGAGCCATTTGCGATTCTCAATCTAACTAGGGTTGTTGTGGGCCCTCAACTCCATTCTCTTTAGCAATTCAACAGCGTGAGAGGTGAGATATTGAATTGCAAGTCCAAGTACCCGTGCTTATAGTCTAGAACTTGCCCTGAATGTCTTTTTAGGCAAAATTCTAAGTGTAGCTTGGCTTAAGAAATGAATGTAGGATCTCCTTGATCTGATTTGAAGTTTGAAATCTTCCATAGCCTACCAATGTGATATCCCTAGTCAACCCATTTGATCCTATGCCTTTTTTCTTTCAATAACCACGTTACAAGCCTTTATCCATTTTGTAATGACCTTCTCTTGGCACCCAATATTTTCTTAGCATTCTTGAGAAACAATTGGCAAAAACATAAGTTTGGGGGAGAGACGAGGAGTTTGAAAGTGATCAAAGGTACAAAGAAGAGAAAGAAATGAAGAAAGGGGAAGGCAAAGAAAAGAAAGAAAGAACAAAAAGAAAAATGCCAAAAAGAAATTGAATAAGGTAGAAAGTTGAAGGGATTCAAAGAAAACAATGATGAAAGGCATGAAGTAAATAGAAAAGGAGAAAAATGAATGTCATGACCAAGAAAGAGTGATGTTACGTCTCTCTAGTTCACCGAGGAAAAAGAAATTGACTCAAAGAGTCGACAAAGTATGAGCCAAAAAGAGAAAATGGAGTGCTTAAGGAAAGATGAATTTTATTCCATCAAGTCCTACCTTGATCCAAAAAGCCTTCATTACATCTCGAAAAAGCCCTACATGATTTCAAGTTGAGTGAGCTTACATTAGTGGTGATTTACATGAGGGTCAAGCTTATGGTACTTAGAGCCGGACTTGTGATATTCTTTTGAGAGAGATGAGAGAACTTTTCACAATCCTTGATTCGAGTGTTACATTCTAAAGTGATATACGCTAATGGAGAATAGAGGAGGAGGAGTTTGGTATCCACAATGACCTACATGAAAGAGCGAGCTTCCTTGATGAATAAAGTCAACTCTTGATGCTCTAGTGTCACATTAGAACTATTGTACTCAAAAAATTAAATCATTGCATTGTTGATAATTCATACGTGTTGTGGGTAATTGTTGGTCCCAATTGATGTGTGATTGATTCATCTTAGGCCAGCTGAAATATCCTTTTTCTAGTGGAGGTGGGAATTGCCTTAATTGCTTGAGGACAAGCAAAAGCTTAAGTTTAGGGGAGTTGATAAGTAGGGTTTTGACTGCTTACTTGCTCTCTTTTACTTGTGTTTTAGCTCAAAAATTCTTAAGGGTATTCCTGAAAACTAATGAAATGTGCTTGCATGCAGGAGTGTTGCAATATGAGCTAAAGAAATCAAAATCAACTCATAAAGGAGTCAAAAATGGACAATGACCAAAACAAGGCAAAAAGGCCCACAGTGCGGACCGCACAATACTGTGTGCCGCCGCAAAACAAGGAAAGAGCCATGTCAGTTTTTCTTCAGCGTATGCGGACCGCACAAATATTGTGCGGCCGCAGAAGAGGAGATCCGGAGAGTTGGTTTTGGGCAAGCTGAAGATATGCGGACCGCACTATAATTGTGCGGCCGCACTTACAATTTTGCGGTCCGTGGAAGAGAAGAATTAGAGAGCTGGGTTCAAGTCCAAAGTCAAGGAGTGCGGACCGCACTATAATTGTGCGGCCGCACTCATAAATGTGTGATCCGCACAAGAAGAAGGAGTGCGGCCGCAACCTAGAATTGTGCGGCCGCAGAGATGAAACCTGTCGAGCCAAGTCTATTTGTGCGGACCGCACACATTATTGTGCAGCCGCGCAACCTCCGCAGGGGCATTTTTGTCAGATATTTTCAGCTTAGTATAAATAGAATTTTTTATCATTTTTAGGTTAAGTTTTGTTTTGGGAGAGCACCTGAGCCATTTTCTTTACTGTTTTGAGTAATATTGTACTAGATTAGCTTCCAAACATTAGATTTTCTTCCCCTAATCAATTATTATGAATTCTATCTTAATTTCTTCTTTATTTTCTTTATTTTTCATGAGTAGCTAAATTTATAGCTAGGGTTGTGGCCCAGCCTTAGAGTGGGTACTTAATGGGTATTTGATTCAGGGCTTGTTTGTGATTGGGTTAGTGATATTTAGTCTTGTTCATGCTTGAATTCAAGAATTAATGATTGCAAATATTGATTCATGCTTATTTGACTTAATCTCTACTTGAGAAAGAGAGACTAAGTCTAGGAAAACTTGGCTAACAAGAAATTTGGGTGAACTCAAGAAATTGATAGTCCCAATTAAAGGGTTAAATCTAGAGATCGTAAGACCCAACTTGAGCATTTATCACTTGTTTTGCGCAATACCCATTTGGACTTGTGAAAGCCAAATTGGGCAAAATCACTCAAACTACCGAGAGGTATAGAGTGGGTAATTGCGTGTGATTGCTATATTACAACCCTGACAAATCAAGCTTGCCCTATAGTTTACAACCCGTTAGGTAACCACCTAGGTGGAAGTCACGACCCAAGATCTTTTATCATTTGAAAACCAACCAAAAACAAAAATATTGTCTTCTAGTTTTATAATTGCAATCAATAACTTAAAGTAAAAATAGAAACAACAAACAAGAATGTGGAAGTGTAATATAAGGCACAACATACAACTACACTAAATATATACCTAAAATTCTAACTCCCTGTGGATTCGACCCCGACTCGCATTGGGTTTCTATTATTTCTTCGACCGCGTCCCTACCTATATTTGTGGTGTGAGTTTTGGCGACATCACACCCAAACGGATAAATTGCCACCAGCTCTAAGCCTCCTCAAAGATCATCTCTCTCGGCCATCAACATTAGAAACACTGATTCGACTCTGAAGCCACCTTGCACCACTATACCTGATAATCGCTGCTCAGGCACCATTCCACAACAAAACTGCATGATAACAACGCATGAATATCATAACAATCTGCGCACAACCTCAAAACCATAGGCAATACTGATACAGGGTCGAAACGACAGAACCCCCTTCCATAAGACGACGATAATAACTCGCTCGAATACATGGGGAGAAACATCCTGCACTACTCCTGCAGTACCACTACAACTCCTCGATGCCCAATCGATAACAAGTTCTCCGCGTTGCATAAGATTGAGTAGGAAGGAAATGAAGGCATAAGCTTCAATGGAATCAAATTGCACGAAGAGGAATCAAGAAGGGAAGTGCTCCTAATAGACCTGTAGCCTCTCAAAGATAAGTACAGACGTCTCCATACCGATCCGCAAGACTCTACTAGACTTGCTCATAATCGTGAGACCCAAGTGATCCTAGATCTATGATACCAAGCTATCACGACCCAAAATCCACTATAGGTCGTGATGGCGCCTAACGCCGCCGTCAAGCAGCCAACGATGATTGATCAACTTAATTACTTATTTTTTTATTACTTTTGAAATCATAATTTTCATTAATTAAATAGTATGAAATAGAATTTATAGGATGAAATGATAATAATTACGTGAACTACCACACCAAACATCCAGTAGAAACCCCCAAAACCTGGTGTCACAAGTGCATGAGCATCAACTAGGAAATATATTAAAATATGATATGTGTCTAGAATACAAGTTAGATAGGAGAATATAAATGACGCTGATGGAGACTCTGTATGTTGCAGACCGTAATATAGAATGCAGCTCACTGTAAAGTCCCCGCAATAGCTGCGCCTCTACGCCCAAAAGAATACCAGAAATGTAAACATGCACAATAAGTGTAGAAGTGTATTATGGTATGTAAATCAACGCGCACCCAATAAGTATCTAGCCTAACCCCGGAGAAGTAGTGACGAAGGGTCGACATAGACACTTACTAGTGGTCTAATAAATCATGTACAGTAAAAAGTAAAATAAGTAAGAATAAGAGTAAGAAAATGGTATAAACCAATATAAATACGAGGTAAAATCCTCCTCAGAATAGTAAACTCGAGCTCTCAACTAGCAGTTACCTCCTCAACCGGAGTATATATAAAATGGACCTCACCAGATAGGTTGTCACAACTCAAATCAGGGAAAACACACAGATATGCTGGTTTCTTGTCAAATATTACGCACGACGCTGCCGAGGCAAACGACCCGATCCACACGAGTGTTTTATATAAATGTCGCGGCGAACGGCCCGATCCCATCATAATGTGTGCACTGCCAAGGGTCGAACGGCACGAACTATAGTTGCATCTATTACACTACCGAGGCGAACGATACGCTCCTGTAAGAGTGTGGTACATAATCCTGCCGAGGAGAATGTCCCAATCTAATTATAATAAGAAGCTTTAAAGGGTCATTAATCCCACTCACGAATAAATGTGAGTTATGAATTTTTAAGGAAAACTTTTTGATGATAACGCAAAGCGCTGGTGAAATTCGTAAGAGGATCACAATTATTCCGCGGCTAATTATGTAGCTCGTCAAATCTCTATAATAGAAAGTCTCTACGCAAGCCCGATCTCAAGTCGTAACATAAAATAAAGGAATTTAATAGGAAAGGTACAACTCAAATAGTATAGTTATAGCATGGCGTGAACCTAAGTCTACCCGGACATAATTAGGGAATTCTAGCATACGCACAGACACTCGTCACCTCATACGTGCATAGCTCCCACAACATGTAACACATAAGAATATAACACCTATGGGGTAAATTCCCCCTCACGGGGTTAGACAGGAGACTTACCTCACTCTGAAGTTCCATAACCGGCTTCAACGCCTCTCGAACACCTCAAACCGAATGTGCATCGATCTGAAGTAGTCGAACAATCATGAAAATCAATAAAAATATACCCCAATGTCATAACTAATTAATTTACAACAATTTCCAACTCCACTCGAAAAATCAAAAAAGTCAACCCTCGAGCCCACGTACCAGTCGGGTCGTTACACTATAACTTGAAATTAATGTTTATAATATTATATCGTTAATAATTTTCTATCTTCTAAATAAAAGGTTGACACAAGACTAATATGGAGGAGTAAACTCAGTGCTTGCCACCAAATGAGCAAGGCGCGATCACCTATATTAGACGAAGAAGCGCAGAAGATATGGTTGGATGTTGTCGGTGGTCCTAAAAAGGGGATAACATACGGCCTTCCAGAGAGATCATTTCGATGCTACAGGGCTGGATTGCAAGGTATAGGGAGTTCCGCCCAAGGCGAGGCAATTGATAGGTCGACTTTCTCGTCTATGGAGATGAAGATCGCAAAGCTAACTGTAGAGCTAGAAGTGACAAAGGCTAGAGAACAAAAGAGAGATAAACAATTTGATACCCTTCAAGTTCAGCTAGAAAAGAGGGACCAACAATTTAATATCCTTCAAGGTCAGTTGTCCAATCTTCTTGCTAGCGGTGCTTTCCCGATTCCCCGGCCTCGTAAGCCTTCCCCAGATGCTAATCCTTCTCATCGTTATCCTTCGGACCATGCCGACGATGAAGCTTCTAGTAGTGAAGATGGAGATAATGCAATACAAAACACTCATTGAATAGTGTGTATGCTAAACAAAGTCATGAACTTGTGAATATTTAGTTGGAATAGTTTTGGATGATGATTGTATTGTTGATAGTATTTTGTTATAGTATTTTGTTATTGAACATTTGTATTGTTATTGTTGTTGTTGGTGTTGTTGTTGTGGTTATTATTGGCGTCGGTGTTGTGGTTGGAGTAGTTGTTGTGGTTGTTATTTGCGATGTTGTTGTAGTTGGCATTGTTGTTGTGCTTGTTATTAGCATTGTTGTTGTGGTAGGCGTTGGTTAATTGTTGTTGTTGTTGGTTAATTATGGTTGAATGACAGCAATGTAATGTTGCCATTATAGGATGTGTCACGACCCAAAATCCACTAAGGGTCGTGATGGCGCCGGACACCACTGTCAGGCAAGCCAACCAAAAATACTTAATTAAATTTTCGTTTTAATACTCTTGAAATCTATGATTTTCCTTCAAATTTACCAATTAAAAAGATAATCGCTTCAATTCAAATTAAATAGTAAGCAGTTGATACAAAATACTTTACAACCATCCCAGAACCCGGTGTCACAAGTGCATGAGCAATTTCTAAGAAAAATCGAATAAAGTACAACAGTTGTCCGGAATACAATTGGAAAGAAGATAAATAGAATACTGAGAGAGACTATACTAGCCGCGGGTCGCCTCGAGGAAATACAGCTCACCTAGTCTCTGTGTCAACCATGCTGCTACGCCCACTAGGCCACTAGAGGTGCATGTGCCTGTGCAACAAAAATGCACAGAAGTGTAGTATGAGTACAAAAACAACGTGTACTCAGTAAGTATCCCGCCTAATCTCGAAGAAGTAAAGACGAGATGGCAACTTTGACACTTACTAAAGGTCCAGTAATAATATTATTAATGCGATAACTCACGGATTTATTAAGAACAACAGTAAAATTTAAATGAGTCACTAAACAGGTGAAAGTTCCTTTTTATTTAAAGTCTCTGAATTCATAATCCATTAATTAACAATTTTCTCAAGTCGGGAGAGCAGACAGCAATATCAATGGATCTCAAGACAAGCAATTCAAACATGCGCAACTCATGCCGAGGTCGTACGGCCCGATCCAACATAAATGTAAAATGTGCACTGCCGAGGGTCGAGCGGCCCGAATCATAGATTCATCTATTACTCCGCTCGCGAATCATACATGCGATGCGGTCAACTATAAATAAACACGACAATCAGTCAACCATGAATTTATCAGGGAACAATTATCCAAGGAAAAGCCAAACTCTCTTTTAACAATTCAAGAAAATGAAGTTTAATCTTCTTAGAAATTCATTTACCAATTCAATAGGATTTAAGAAATTCAGTTATCAATAAGATCACAGATATTTCAGGTATAGCATGCTTTTTGGGTCCTAGACTACCCGGACTTACACATATTAGTAGCTACGCACGGACTCTCGTCACCTCGTGCCTACGTAGCCCTCACAAATAGGAGCACATAACCAATTATTTCACCTATGGGGACAATTCCCTCTTACAAGGTTAGAAAGGAGACTCACCTCGCTCCGAAGACCCATAACCGGCATTCCACGCCCTTCCGAAGACTTGTATCGATGCTAAATGCTCCAAAACTAGCCAATGATCATGCAAAATCATTAATATACGATAAACTACTCATATTAATCCAATTTATAACAATTCCTAACCCCGATCGAAAAGTTGACAAAAACGCCATCGGGCCCACGTGCCCGGATTCCGAATTTTTTTGAAGATTAAGCTTACCCATAACTCCACGAACTCAAATATATAATTTACTCTCAATTTCATACCCAAAATCGTTTTCAAAATCCAAGAATATCAATTTTCTAGGTTTTCCCTCAAACCCCAAGTTTCTACCAATTTTCATGCTCAAATCCGAAGCAAAACCATGTATTTAGCGTCTAACGAGTGGGAACAACATACCTTGACATAGATGGAGAAAATCTCTCTTCCCAAAAGCTCCAAAATCGCCCAGTCCGAAGTGAAAAATGGGAGGAAATGAGCCTAAACTCGATTTTTAAAGATAGCTCACTGCCTCCAGTCCTTTCGCACCTGCGATCTATTGACCGCTTCTCTGGTCCCGCAGGTGCGGACCAATGGCCGCATCTGCGGTCTTTCCTCAAGCCTCCCACTTCCGCATCTACGTTCTCCTTTCGCAGGTGCGGTCCGGCATCTGCGGCAAAATGACCGCATCTGCGGTCCCAGCCTAGCCGCCCAATTCCGCATCTGCGCTCTTCTGGCCGCTTCTGCGGCTCCGCACCTGCGGCCCTAGTCTCGCAGGTGTGGTTATACCAGCAACCAGCAACTTCAGCCTTTCCAAAAAAATCTAATTCGATCCGTTAACCACCCGGAATCCACCCGAGGCCCCCAGGACCCCAACCAATCATACCAACTAGTCCCAAAACACATTACGGACTTGCTCGAGGCCTCAAATCATATCAAACAACGCTAAAACCACGAATCGACCTCCAATCCAAGTTTTATGAACTTTAGAATTTCAAACTTCTACTTTCGATGTTTAAACCTATCAAATCATGTTCGATTGACTTCAAATTTTGCGCACAAGTCATATTCAACATTACGGACCTACTCCAACTTTCGGAATCGGATTCCGACCCCGATATCAAAAAGTCCACCTCCGGCCAAACCTCTCAAAAACCTTCAAATTTCTATCTTTAGCCAAATGGCTCCAAAATGCTCCACGAACATCCGAATTCGCCTCCGATCGCGCTCACAACTCCAGAATCACCATATGAAGCTACTCCCAAACTCGGAATCCTAAACGGATATCAATAATACTGAAATGCACTTCATCCCAAACTTATGAAATTTCTTCCAAAATACTCACTTCCACAATAGGCGTCAAAATGCTCCCGGATCACCCAAAACCCGATCCGGGTGTACGCCCAAGTCCGAAATCATCATGCGAACCTGCTGGAACCTTTGGATCCCGATTTCGAGGCCGTTTACTCTGAAATCCAATCCTAGTCAGTTCTCTCAACTTAAAGCTTCCGAAATGAGAATTTCCTCTCCAAGTCAACTCCGAACTTCCCGAAATTTAATTCCGACCACGCGTACAAGTCATAATGCCTAAATTGAAGCTGCTCATGGCCTCGAACTGCTGAACGGCGCGCTAGGGCTCAAAACGACCGGTCGGGTCGTTACATCCTCTCCCACTTAGACATACGTTCGTCCTCGAACATGCTAGGAACTGTGCTGGGGTTGTCTGGAATCACTGCTTAATACCTCGTTCACCTACCCGTGCTACCACTACTCAGTTGGGCACATCAGCTCGATCAAATCCAAAGATAACCTCTTTCATTTAGGCAAATAAGCCTTGGAGCCCAGTTTCAACATCCGAAACTCTCTTCCAGGCTTGCTTTCAACATATGAACACCGTATCAATCACCACACGCTGTACTAGAACATGACTGCACACCCTTGCTAAATTCACACCATGCATCCCATCATTCACAAGACCAAAATAACATTTTCTGATCATAATAGTCGACATTTCCAAATCTGATGCTCACAATGCACCCCATGACATATATAAGTTCTGTTCCGATTCTCGCAATGCTGCCACGACGGAAGGGATGTGTAGAACTTCATAACCAACTGCCGAATCAACGATTCATAGGGTCTACACTCCTGTCAAGAACCGTCACCTCTTTCTGAACCAAATAATGGTCTTTGCTCCTTAATATACTTCATATATTCAGATTGCACTGATCCTAAGTCCAATGATCTCGTCTCACCCAGTACGAACTGCTCAGGCAATAAGCCACCTGGGACATGGTCAAAAGTCTCATATGATGCCGCAATGTGCCAATAGGCTACCAATTCGAACGTGATACACAAGGAAGACGAACTCTAAAAAGGAATGTCGATTACCCCGCTCGCGAATCATACATGCGACGCGGGCGTACAGCTAAAATAAGTGCCTCTCAGGAAAAGAGGGAACAAAACGCATAGAAACAGATACGGGGAACTGTACACAACATCTCGCTGTTGCGATGTGCAACCCGATCCAAATAACATACCCATGGCGGCGTTCCACCCGATCCACACATAGATTTCACATAAGGAAATATACATCGAGCTAAATTGCTCATTACAACAAAATTCCAAATAGCGGTCACCAGCACGCTAAGTGCATAATACCATCCCTGGGGAGACACATAGTGCCATAGGCCACAAAACTCAAGCACAACTGTGGTGCGATATACGATCTGAATCTCAAGAGCCATTTAGCTCATATAACATTGCCTCTACGCGAAACCTCAACACATAAGCAGTTCACCAAGCCGTCTCACAACTCACACAGCGCAATATATCATTACTTGAAATGACTGACGATGAAATAACACTCTGACTGCTCTTCCACAGGGAGCGCCTTACTGAAATGAACACATCTGGCTTGATATAAAGCCCATATTCACATTTAAACCCCTCCGCGGACCGCAAGCTGGTTCTGATCACACTGAACTAGGCCAATAACCTCTCAAAGGCCCATAGATACTTCCCTTTTTCTCATAACACATAAGGACAACCATCATAACCAGAGTAATCCTCCACAGTCCACAACCCAATAAATCGATTGCCGTCCAGGCATCCATTCTCAATTTAGCGATATTACCACAATCTTCCTATTTGGTTTAACTCTTCAACCCATCAAGTGACTACATGCCCCACTTATACAACCTTCCCATTGGGCACATTCCCACAACCTTTTGTAACAGCTAACAGGTCCATACATCCAACCACCGACCGCACTGAATCCTTAACCAGGATGCAAAGCCTTTTTCACAAACACCAATCTCAGGTGACGCTGAAGGCAACACCAACTTACTTTAAACATCGAAACTACTTCCCGGCTCATCCGAGCTCGTGACTTCCTTGTCAACACCGAACTGCCACCTTGATTTCCTCTTCGAACTCCATACCACTCACTGCACCCAACATGCCAACATACGATAGAACACGATCTTTCATCATAGATCTGTAACTACAAATGAATTAACACTTCATCATATAAAACTCTTCGCTTTTCTCACTTCAGGAGAACCATAGCAACGCACAGGTGAATTCTCACAACCGTAGAATATGCCAATCTCTAAGTAGTGGTCTAAGTTACCACAGCCCTTCTGGAGTCCGCCTATGCGTAACAGGCCATAGCAGTAGAATACCTCTGAATAACATCAATTACAGCGGCCGACAAGCCTCACACGTACCGCCACAAATCACTTGCATAACTTGATCGCGCTGAAGGAACTGATCACTGCCATCAATATGCCAATTCAACTATGGCTAATCAATCTATCTTCTTCCAATTTACCCTTGATTGCCTTAGAAATAATAATAACTCCATCCAACACATAGCATACTCCATCCGCACTCATTCCGAGTGACCTTGAATCACGAGACCATGCTGTCCAAAATCCCATGAACCATTTCATTCCTTCCTTGTGCGCATATTCGCATCTCGACTGGCACATCCATTCTGATAATTCCTCTACGAATCCGAAGTCTTTTTTTTCTCCTTTTCTTCTTAATGCTACATTGCAAGTCAAGAAATCACAGAACATTCTGAGCCTCTTGTCATAAGCTGCTTCACAAGCCCGATTCCTAAACATATTGCGGGCTTGAATCCTTAGGCACTGCATTTTTAACCTTTGAATTTACTAGGACCGTTGTTGAGATCCACCCGCTCTAACTTGGCCCCGAATATAATCAACTCCATAAATCTTCTAGCACATGAATACCCTCTCGGCGAAGCACCCGGCAAAATCACTTCCCTTGGAACCCACATCTATACAAGGCATAAATCCTGAATCCTTCCCCAAGTCTGAACATGGGCCAATAAGGCCAACCATAGCACACCTTTAACAATCCTTTTGCTCAATTTACCACTTATGTTCCTTTCCTGTAGCTGAAATAACCCATCAATATGCTGATAATCAGAAACCTCACAAGTAGTTAACCAGGCAATCCTTAATCATAGGCGGTGGGACTCTCCCACTTAGCCTGAAGCCATTATAACACAAATTTTGGAATTCACCGGGATCCTTTATCTCTTGTTGACATAGACTTGCGCATAAACCGCCAAAACTCTCGGAATCTTTCTGTAAAACCCTCTTGTTATACTCGGAATCATCAACCACGTTCACACGACCGATCTCTTTG
This sequence comes from Nicotiana attenuata, assembly GCF_001879085.1. Classification (NCBI taxonomy): domain Eukaryota; kingdom Viridiplantae; phylum Streptophyta; class Magnoliopsida; order Solanales; family Solanaceae; genus Nicotiana; species Nicotiana attenuata. Next base: position 38,199 of record NW_017672432.1, on the reverse strand, counting down.
TTGTATAGCCAATAGAACCCTTTGCAGAAGCTTCGCCAACCATGCGACTGCCGACCTGCTCACTAGAGATATCCCGCCTGTGGAATCTACGTGTCGACGTCTTCCAACACTGCTACACGGGGTGCAATCACCATGACATTAATGGCCCCTCCTGAGTCCAAGCTCACTCTCTAGCTGTAAAAGTCCATTCACCCTTCGTGGACATCAATTAAGTGCGCGACAACATCCTTCCAATTCGAAGTTAGGTCGTATCCTCCTTCATGTCAAGCAGCTCCTTTCCGTTATGTCAAATCTCCTGCCGCGTAATGGCCCACACTTCAAATTAATCCGTAGGCCCAAATCACCAATCACTAAAATTTCCCAAATCACTCCAAACTCCCACTTTGACGAAACTCACCCCTTTAGTCGACTACTCGATCTTTGCTTCTTATACTTGGCCTTCTAGAAATTTTAACTCGATCCGTTAACCACCCGGAATCCACCCGACGCCCCCGGGACCCCAACCAATCATACCAAACAGTCCCATAACACATTACGGACTTGCTCGAGGCCTCACATCATTTCAAGCAACGCTAAAATCACGAATCGACCTCCAATCCAATTTTTATGAACTTTAGAATTTCAAACTTCTACTTTTGATGTTTAAACCTATCAAATCACATCCGATTGAATTCAAATTTTGCGCACAAGTCATATTCGACATTACGGACCTACTCCAACTTTCGGAATCGGATTCCGGCCCCGATATCAAAAAGTCCACCTCCGGTCAAACCTCTCAAAAACCTTCAAATTTCTATCCTTAGCCAAATGGCTCCAAAATGCTCCACGGACATCCGAATTTGCCTCCGATCGCGCTCCCAACTCCAGAATCACCATACGGAGCTACTCCCAGTCTCGGAATTCCAAATTGATATCGATAACACGGAAATGCACTTCATCCCAAACTTATGAAATTTCTTCCAAAATGCTCACTTCCACAATAGGCGCCAAAGTGCTCTCAGGTCACCCAAAACCCGATCCGGGCATACGCCCAAGTCCGAAATCATCACACAAACCTGCTGGAACCTTCGGATTCCGTTCTGAGGTCGTTTACTCTGAAATCCAATCCTAGTCAATTTTCTCAACTTAAAGCTTCCGAAATGAGAATTTCCTCTCCAAGTCAACTCCGAACTTCCCCAAATTTAATTCCGACCACGCGTACAAGTCATAATGCCTGAATTGAAGCTGCTCATGGCCTCGAACTGCTGAACGGCGCGCTAGGGCTCAAAACGACCGATCGGGTCGTTACCGGATGGTTATTGGTTGTAATTGGCAGGTGGTGTAGCTTAAAAGCAGCCACATTCTGCTAGGTTTTTACCTAGAAAATCGACCCATTTCAATCGAAATTCTCATATTAAAACCCAGAAATTCACAATTTTTGACCGACTTCGGTCGGTAATTTCAATGTGCAGTCTGCAGAAATTTGAAATTACCGACAGAGGTCGGTCGAAAATAACCTTTTTATTTATTTATTTATTAATAATTCCGATCGATTTCGGTCGGCCTGCAAAAATTTAAAAAGAAATGCAAAATTATCAAATAATTTTATCTTCGACCAAAATCGGTCGCTATTTTGAAAAATAAATAAAAAATAATTTATATATTACCGACCAATTTCGGTCGGTATATATATTTTTTCAATAAAATTGTCAGATAAAGTGGTCAAACTTTGATTGGATTAACCGGCCGACTTCGTGCGGAAATTGCGACCGTCTTCTGTCGCCACAAGTTAGTGACCACTATTTTTTCGACGAATTAAAATCGGTCGGTTTTTCAATATTTTCGACTGATTTTGGTCGGTTTTCTTGGACGATTTTTGGTCGTTTTCTAGTAGTGTTTAAATTAAAAAACAGTCATTCAATTATTTTCTTGTATTTAACATTTTGATATTAACTAAAAATTTTGTTATTAAATCATGCTTGGGAGTAAAAACAAATATCTAGCAATCACAAACATAGTAATCTCAAAATTTTATCAATTCTAATTTATTTATTTTTAAATTCTAGTATCAAGCTTAATTAACAAAATATTTTAATTTTAAGAATATAAAATAAAGAGAAGTGTTGGTAAGATTAAGTAACACTAATGATAATATTAACATAAAAATTCAGAGGTGATATGTCATAGCGATTTTCTTGTTACTCTTAACATAGAATTCTTATTGGATAAAATTTATAATTTATGTATTTAAAACTTGGGATGAACTAATATTAAGATTTGAATCAACAAGAATAAATTATTCTCTTTAACGTGAAGAACAAACTAAGATTTGAATCAACAAAAATAAATTATTCCCAATACTTTTCTATATGCTAAGTTGTTTATTAACTTAATGTAGACATTTTAAACTTCGCATTTGATAACCTAATTTACATGTTCCTCTTGTACACATATTTTATTGATTGACGCTAGGTACACGTGCAAGTTGTGGGTTAGGAGGTAGTTGAGCATATTTAGTCTACCAGTGTGAGGCTAGGATGACAGGATTTAGTCTTAGACTGCTAGTGGTCAGTGTTTTGTTTACACTACTCTTCCGTTTTCATAGTGCCGGGTCTTATTTACTGGTCATTATTTCTGCCTTTCATCTATTCGATGGTTCTTTTGTTGTTGTTATTATTTCCATGATGGTACTGATATATTGTCTCTTTTTGCTTTTTCGTCTTCTTGAGCCGAAACAACCTCTCTACCCCATCGGGGTAGAGGTAAGGTCTGCGTACACGCTACCCTCCCCTGACCTCACTAGTGGGACTACACTGGGTCGTTGTTGTTGTTGTTGACGCTAGGTACACGTGCAACGCACGTACACTAAACCTAGTGTGTGTGTGTGTGTGTGTATATATATATATATATATACATACGGATGCACCTTGGCTTAAGCGGTGTCATCCGACAGATTCGTCGAAAATATATACTAAATATGTATATGTAATTATTATGAAAACTTGTTGAGGTTTTAAGCTAAATTAGGCTTAAAAGAGGTTGACATTGTCCCATATTCGAAGAGGAAAAGGTTTTTGATTGGTATATATACAATTGCTCTTCTTGTAGCTCTTAAAGAGTTAAGAAGAAGGCAAGCCTCGCGTCGTCGTCGGTCGCTCGCTCAGCTCGGCTTCGGCTTCGAATTCGGATCCGGATTTGGTCAAATGATTTATTGATTGATTAATTTTTTGGACCAAATTTATTTGTTAATAATAAATATTAACAGAAATCCAACGAAATATTAATATTAAATCCAACGGAAATTTTAAACGTTTTATTTTCGTTTTCAGTTTTTCAATTTTTGTAACTGAAAATTAACCTCCCTCTTGAATTCCTGGTTTATCGTTGTGTAAATAGCCATTTATGTTATGGCATTTATGTTATGACCGTTTTACATAAACAGCCATTCTGAAGAGTTGCATCTCTTCAGTTTTGAGCTCAACATTGGTTATAAATACAAGTCCATTCTCTCAGATTTTCATACAATTTTCTGAGTTCTCCTCCTTTCTTCTGCATAGTTTTAACTTCAAAGAAAGAAACAATAAGTGTGATTTGCTACCGAACTTTGTGTTTGCTGAAACACTAGGGTTTGAAGTACCACTACACCAGTGTGTAATTCGTTCTATCCTGGGAGGAAATAATCCACAACCTTGGGTACTAGGAGGGGGTTAAATTCCTTAAGGAAACACTGTGAATTCAGTGGGCTCGGATTAACTTCTATTTCGTTTATATTTCTGTTTATATGTTATTTTATTTTCTCCAGAATTATTTTACAAATATAGTATACTAACAAGCTTAAGGAATTTATATTTATTTTCTGTATTTGTGTTATATTCACTGTTCTGGAGATTAAAACCTTTGTGGTTTTCTACTCCGTTGGAGATTAAAATCTACGTGATTTTAATGTTTGTTTGTGTCATTCTTTTACAGAAATGACTAATGACAACGGGAACCAAGCTGTTCCGATGGTGGCTGCCAATGCATCGACAAGCCGAACACCAGCGTTGGCACCGGCGGAAAAACCCGGAAAACTTTTCGGGATTGATTTCAAGTGGTGGCAGCAGAAGATGTTCTTCTACTGACTACTTTAAGTCTACAGAAGTTCATTAAGGAAGATGTTCCTGTTTTGCCTGATGAAATTCTAGAGAATGAACGCTTTCTTGTGATTGAGGCGTGGAAGCATTCTGATTTTCTGTGCAAGAATTATATTTTTAGCGGACTGGAGGACGATCTATATAACGTCTACAGTGGTGTGGAGACGTCAAAAGAATTGTGGACTGCGCTTGAAAAGAAATACAAAACTGAAGATGCCGGGTTGAAAAAATTCGTTGCCGCTAAATTTTTGGACTACAAAATGGTAGATAGCAAGTGTGTTATCACCCAAGTCCAGGAATTGCAAGTGATTATTCATGATCTCCTTGCTGAAGGTATAAATCGAATTAATACTGATGTTGAAAGTAGTAATTTCAGTATTTTTACTAAGAGAATTTTCATTGAAGGTCTTGTCATCAATGAAGCACTCCAAGTAGCAGCGATGATTGAGAAGTTGCCTCCTTTGTGGAAGGACTTCAAAAACTACTTGAAACACAAACGCAAGGAGATGTCCCTTGAAGATCTCATTGTTCGGTTGAGAATCGAAGAGGACAACAGAGCTGCTGAAAAGAGAGGCCGTGGAAACTCAACAATAATGGGAGGAAACATTCTTGAGGATACTTCTCAAAATAAGAGAAAGAGGAAGCAGGCTTCTGGATCGAAAAACAACCCAAGCAAGAAGAGGTTCAACGGAAATTGCTACAACTGTGGGAAAGCTGGACACAAATCTACAGATTGTCGTGCTCCGAAGAAAGTCAAGAAGAAGGGTCAAGCAAACATGGTTGAAAAGCATGAAGATATTGATGACTTGTGTGCTATGCTTTCTGAATGCAACCTGGTGGGAAATCTTATGGAGTGGTGGATTGATTCTGGAGCCACTCGCCATGTTTGTGCTGTTAAGGAAGCGTTTGCTACATATGCTCCTGTTGGACCCGCAGAGACGCTTTCTATGGGAAATGCTACAACGGCCAAAATTGAAGGATGTGGGAAGATATTTCTGAAAATAACTTCTATCAAGGTGGTGACTTTGAACAACGTCCTTCATGTTCCCGAGATTAGGAAGAACTTAGTCTCTGTTGGACTTCTTGTTAAGAACGGTTTTAAGTGTCTTTGGATCCGATAAGGTTGTAATAAGTAAGAATGAAATGTTTGTAGGAAAAGGTTATCTCACTGAGGGCATTTTCAATCTGAATATAATGGTTGTTGAGAATAATAAAAAAATTGCAGCTTCGTCTTACTTACTTGAGTCAAATGAAATATGGCATATACGTTTGGGTCATGTCAATTATAAAACCTTGCGAAAAATGATTAACTTGAAAGTATTGCCTAAGTTTGAATGCGACAAATCAAAATGTCAAATATATGTGGAATCTAAGTATGTTAAATATCCTTATAAGTCAGTTGAAAGGAATTCAAATCCTTTAGACTTAATTTACACAGATATTTGCGACATGAAGTCAATACCATCTCGCGGTGAAAAGAAGTATTTCATAACTTTTATTGACGATAGCACTCGATATTGCTATGTTTACTTACTTAATAGTAAAGATGAAGCAGTAGACGCATTCAATCAGTACAAAAATGAAGTTGAAACGCAATTTAACAAGAAAATCAAAATGATAAGAAGTGATAGGGGTGGTGAATATGAATCTCCTTTTGAAGAAATATGTTTAGGATATGGAGTTTTTCATCAAAAAATGGCCGCTTACACGCCCCAATTCAATGGTATTGCAGAAAGAAAGAATCGTTCATTAAAGGAGATGATGAACGCATTGTTGATAAGTTCTGGTTTGCCACAGAACTTGTGGGGAGAAGCCATTCTTACGGCTAACCGGATACTAAATCGAGTACCCCATAGCAAAACACAATCCATTCCATATGAAAAATGGAAAGAAAGGAAGCCCAACTTGAATTATTTTAAAGTGTGGGGGTGTTTGGCAAAAGTGCAAGTTCCTAAACCCAAAAGGGTAAAAATAGGACCGAAAATCGTTGATTGTGTTTTCATAGGATATGCGACCAATAGTAAAGCATATCGATTTCTGGTTCATAAATTAGAAAATCCCGACATTCATAATAATACAGTTATAGAATCAGATAATGTTGAGTTCTTTGAAAATATCTATCCGTATAAAAAGGAATGTGAGTCGATTGGTGAAGGATCTAAACGACCTCGGGAAGAAACAAAAGAAAGTACATTTAATTAGGAGGATCCAAGACGTAGCAAAACGTCAAAGAACGTCTACTTCATTTGGACCAGATTTTGTTACTTTCTTATTGAAAAATGAGCCTCGAAAATTTAAAGAAGCTATGTCTTCTTCGGAATCATTGTTTTGGAAAGAGGCAGTCAATAGTGAAACAGAATCCATATTGAACAACCATACATGGGAATTGGTTGATCTTCCTCCTGGAAATAAACCTTTGGGTTCTAAATGGATTTTTAAGACAAAAATGAAAGATGATGGCACTATTGATAAATTTAAGGCAAGACTTGTAGTCAAAGGGTATAGACAACGAGAAGATCTTGACTACTTTGATACATACTCTCCAGTTACAAGAATTACGTCCATACGGATGTTAGTAGCATTAGCTGCAGTTTATGGTCTTGAAATTCATCAAATGGACATTAAGACGGCCTTCTTGAATGGAGATTTGGAGGAAGAAATCTACATGGAACAACCTGAAGGGTTTGTGGTTCCAGGTAAAGAAAAGAAGGTATGTAGACTTGTTAAGTCCCTTTACGGACTAAAACTAGCACCCAAGCAATGGCATGCGAAATTTGACCGAACAATGTTGTCAAATGGTTTTAAGATAAATGAATGTGATAAATGTGTGTACATTAAAAATGTTCCAAATCAGTCATTGTTTGCTTATATGGGGATGATATGTTGATAATGAGTAATGACATCGCCAACATAAATGCTACTAAGCGTATGCTAACTAGCAAGTTTGATATGAAGGACTTGGGAGTTGCTGATTTAATTCTGGGGATTAAGATCCATAAGGCTCCTCAAGGTCTGGCATTGTCACAATCTCATTATATTAAGACAGTACTTGAAAATTCAAGCACTTAGGGTTTAAAGTTGCAAAGACTCCAATTGATGTGAATCTTGCATTAGTAAAGAACAAATGCCAAAGCATATCACAATTGAATTATGCTCGTGTGTTGGGATGCTTAATGTATATCATGAATTGTACACGACCAGATATAGCTTGTACTATAAGTAAATTGAGTCAATACACGAGCAATCCAGACCAATCTCAATGGATGGCAATGAAACGAGTATTGGGATATTTAGAACATACCCAGGGCTTTGCTTTGCACTACAGTAAATATCCTGTGGTGATTGAGGGATACTGTGATGCAAATTGGATCACCGGTTCAACTGATTCTAAGTCCACAAGTGGATATGTATTCACTATTAGTAGAGGAGCGATATCTTGGAAGTCGTCTAAACAAACTTGTATTGCTCACTCTACAATGGAGGCTGAATTCATAGCCTTAGATAAAGCCGGTGAAGAAGCTGAATTGCTCCGAAATTTCTTGGAAGACATTCCATTTTGGCCCAAACCGTAAACACCAATATGCATACAATGCGATAGTCAAGAGGCAATTGGAAGGTTCGGGAGCGTTATGTATAATGGTAAATCTCGTCATATACGACGAAGACATAAAATTGTTAGGCAACTACTCTCTAGAGGAATTATCACGATTGACTACGTAAAGTCAAGTGATAATGTGTCGGATCCACTTATAAAAGGCCTAGCTAGAGAGGTAGTTGAGAAATCATCGTGGGGAATGGGACTATGACCGAGAACAAGTCATTGTAGCGGTAACTCTACCTAGAAGACTGGAGATCCCAAGATCTAGGTTCAAGGAGATCAAACAAAGTCATTAATGACGGTTCAACATTGTCAACTAAAATGTTGGTCCATTCTCGTGATGAGACAATGTTAAGTACCAAGGATAAAGCATTAAGGCTTTTTAATGATTTCTAAATTTGATACGGGGTATGTCAAAGAGTGTATCTACGGGACGACACGTTTAGGAATCACCTATGTAAGTGTGAAGTGTTAGCCGCTTCAAAGAGAATTTTGTAAGGCCAGTTCTCTACGCACTAATGAAACCAGGCGGTGTTCATGGTTGAAACGAACACAACAATGAGAACCAAAGATGTTTAAGGGTTGGTTGTGTGACTTATGGTTGTCTAGGTATACACCAAAGTTCGACGGTTTAAAGATATCAAATCTACCGAATGACCGAGTATATCCGACATAAGTTCACTACGGAAAGTTCAAAGGGAAACCTACTTATCCAGATGCAATTAATCCTGGCTTGCAAATCACACAGTTTTTCATGCATATTTTCGTGATATAGCCATTCCCCATTCATGTGGGGGATTGTTGAGGTTTTAAGCTAAATTAGGCTTAAAAGAGGTTGAATGGGAAATGGAGGGAAAATAAAAAATTTAAGTGAAATTTTAAGTTCCCCCCTGTCACGACCCAAAATCCACTAAGGGTCGTGATGGCGCCGGACACCACTGTCAGCCAAGCCAACACCAATTTACTTGAAATTTCTTGTTTTAACATTTTCGAAATCGTTCCTTTTTGTACATTAAACAATAAGTAATAAGTTTTACTGAATAGACACTGATAACTTTAACAAACTCAATATTAAACAATCCCATAATCATCCCAGAACCCGGTGTCACAAGTGCATGAGCTATCTCTAGGAAACAAAATAATACAACAACTGTCCGGGGATGCAAATAGGATAGATAATAAATATGGAAATCTGAAAGAGACTCTGCTGGCTGCGGGTCGCCTCGAGGAGTGCAGCTCACCTAAGTCTCCGTATCAATCATGCTGTTACGCCCGCTAGGCCGCTAGAGATGCAGGTGCCTGTGCAACAAAAATGCACAGCAAGTGTAGCATGAGTACGAAAACAACGTGTACTCAGAAAGTATCCCGCCTAATCTCGAAGAAGTAGAGACGAGAGGTCGACTTCGACACTTACTAGTAGTCCAATGATAATACATCAATAATATAACAAGTCGAGGGTTTATATAAACATGAATGTAATTCAGTAGAGTGAAGCAAGTAAACAATTCCATCTTTTATATGAAAATTTCCAATTTCCTTTTTCATCATTTATACATATATTCTCAAGATGGGAAAAAGCTATATCAACATCAGAAAATTACAAGGCAAGCAATACAAGCATGCACAAATCATGCCGAGGACGTACGGCCCGATCCAACAATATTTCAACTGTGCACTGCCAGAGAGTCGAATGGCGCGAACCATACATGCATCTATTTAATCTACCGAGGCGTTTAGCCTAATCCACATTATATAAACACATTCAAACAGTCAATCAAGAACTCATCAAGGAGAAATTTATCCAAAGAAAGCCAATTCTCCCTTAACAATTCAAAGAAATGAAGTTTAATCCTTTTTAGACATTCATTTACAAATTCGATGTGATTTAAGCAATTCAAACTGTCAATAAGATTACAAATATTCCAAGTATAGCATGATTTTGGGTCCTAGACTACCCGAACTTAAACATAATAGTAGCTACGCACGGACTCTCATCACCTCGTGCATACGTAGCCCCCACAAATAGGAGCACATAGCCAATTAACTCACCTATGGGGACAATTCCCTCTTACAAGGTTAGAAAGGAAACTCACCTCACTCCGAAGTTCCATAACCGGCAATCCACGCCCTTCCGAAGACTCAATTCGATGCAAAAATGCTCCAACACTAGCCAATAATTATGTAAACCCATTAATATGAGATCAACTACTCATTATAATCCAATTTATAACAATTCCTAACCCCGATTGAAAAGTTGACAAAGTCGCCCTCGGGCCCACGTGCCCGGATTCCGAAATTTTTCAAAGATAACTTTACCCATAACCTCACGAACTCAAATATATAATTTACTCTTAATTTCATGTCCAAAATCGTGGTTAATATCCAAGAATAACAATTTCTAGGTTTTTCCTCAAAATCCCAAATTCCTGCAAGTTTCCATGTCCAAACCCGTATATCATCATGTATTTAACTCAAAACTAGCATAAATTACTTACCTCATGCATGGTGGTGAAAATGGCACCTCAAAGTTGCTCCAAAATTTGCTCCAATGGGAGAAATGGGGTTGAAATGAACCAGACCCCCGATTTAAAATAACCTCTCTGCCTCCAGCATTTCCACACCTGCGGTCACTTGGCCGCTTCTGCGGTTCCGCATGTGCGTCTTACCCTCCGCTTCTGGGGTCCTCCTCAAGCCCTCAGCATCCGCATCTGCGCCTCTCCTTCCGCAGGTGCAGTCCCGCATCTGTGGCAAAAGTGACCGCATCTGCGGTCCCTATCCAGCCAGCCCATTTTCGCTTCTGCGACACAAGGGCCGCTTCTGCGGCTCCGCACCTGCGGCCCAAGTCTCGCAGGTGCGGTTACACCAGCAGTCAACAGCTTCAGCTCTTCTTTCGAATTCTAATTCGATCCGTTAACCACCCGGAATCCACCCGAGGCCCCCGGGACCCCAACCAATCATGCCAACCAGTCCCAAAATATATTACGGACTCGTTCGAGGCCTCAAATCATATCAAACAACGCTAAAATTAGGGGTGTGCATTCGAATCGATTTATCTATAAATTGAATCAATTATTTGTTATCGGTTTATCGATATCGGTTTATCGATTTATCGATTTCGATTTCGATTTCGAAATTTTCCTTATCGAATTATCGATTTCGATTTCGATTTCGATTTTGTCCTCTTCGGTTATCGGAATATCGACAAACCGATAAGATTTTTTTTTTTACCCTTATTTTATAATACCCTTTCCTTTACTCTAAATCCCTAACCCTATTATTTCCTCTACCACATTTAAGGAATGATCATATTTAAAGCTCAAGGGAATGAAGTTCAAATTAATGGAAAACAAAATTAGCCGTGATGATGTATTTTGTTTTTTTATATCATTGGAGTGTTGGTGGCATACATTTGATCCCTTACTTTAGTTTCGTTGCATGTGCTTGTTGACACAATTTTTATGTTATAAACGGTGTTCGTCTTATTTTAGCTTCTCTTTGTCCATATTAGTTAGGCGTGTTTATAACGATATACTTTCCGTGGAATCCCGCAAGTTTTCTTATTGGTGTAATCGATAACCGAATTGATAAGCCCCAAAAATCGATAAATCGAAATCGAAAAAATCGAAACCTTATTGAAACGATAACGATAAGCATATGTACAAATCGATAATCGATAAGTAATTATCGATACGGGTCAAAATCGAATCGATAAATCGAATGCACACCCCTAGCTAAAATCACGAATCACACCCCAAATCAAACTTGATGAACTTGAGAAATCTGAACTTCAACATTCGATGCCGAAACCTATCAAATCACATCCAATTGACCTCAAATTTTGCACACAAGTCATATTTGACATTACGGACCTACTCCAACTTTCGGAATTGGAATCCGACCCCGATATCAAAAAGTCCACTCCCGGTTAAACTTTCTCAAAAACCTTCCAATTTCTATCTTTAGCCAAATGACTCCAAAATAACCCACGGACCTCCAAATTCACTTCCGATCGTGCTCCCAATACCAGAATCACCATACGAAGCTATTCACAGACTCGGAATCCCAACGGCCATTGATAACACTGAAATGCACTTCAACCCAAACTTGTGAAATTCCTCCAAGAATGATAACTTCCCCAATAGGTGCCGAAACGCTCCCGGGTCTTCTGAAACCCGATCCGAACATACGCCCAAGTCTAAAATCATCATACAAACCTGTTGGAACCTTCGAATCCCGATTCCGAGGTCGTTTACTCAAAAATCCAATCTTAGTCAATTCTTTCAACTTAAAGCTTCCGAAATGAGAATTCTCTTTCCAAATCAACTCCGAACTTCCCGGAATTCAATTCCGACCGTGCGCACAAGTCATAATACCTGAAGTGAAGCTGCTCATGGCCTCAAACTGCTAAATGACGTGCTAGAGCTCAAAACGACCGGTCGGGTCGTTACATTCTCTCCCACTTAAACATACGTTCGTCCTCGAACGTGCTAAGAACTGCGCTGGAGTTGCCTGAAATCGCAGTTAAACACCTCGTGCACCTATCCGTGCTAACACAACTCAGTTGAGCATATTAGCTCGATCAATTCTGAAGATATTCCCTTTTATTCAAGCAAATAAGTTTAGAGCCCAATTCCAACATCCGGAATTCTTTGCCAGGCCTGCTTCCAATATATGAACACTGTATCAATCACTACACGAAGTACCAGAACACGACTACATGCCTTTGCTGAATTCTCAACATGCACCACCTCATCCACAAGACCATAATAACACTCTCCGATCATAATAACCAAGATTCCCCGAATCTGATGCTCACCACGCACCTCAAGATATATATAAGTCTTGTTCCAACTCTCGCAATACCGCCACGACAGAAGAGATGAGTAGAAGTTCATAACCAATTGCCATGTCAACAAATCATTGAGGCTACACTCTTGACAAGAACATTACCTCATTCTAAACCAAATAATGATCTTTTCCCTTAAATATACTTCATACAATTCGATTGCACTGATCCTAGATCCAACAACCTTGTCTTACCCGGTACGAACTGCTCAGGCAACAAGCCACCCCACACATGACCAAAAGTCTCATATGATGCCACAGCGTGCCAATAGGCTACCAACTCAAACGTGATACATAAGGAAAATGAACTTTGGGAGGGACTACTCAAATCACGCAACTAATATGAACCTCCCTCATAAAATGGGAAACAAAACACACAGAATAGAATATAGGGGACTAGAATTATCATCACACTGTTGCGGCGTGCAACCCGATCCGCACATAAAACTCACATAAGGAGATACACATCAATCTAAATTGCTCATTACAACAAAATATCGAATATCGGTCACAGGCACGCTAAGTGCATAATACCATCCCTGAGGGGACATATAGCGCCATAAGCTAACAAACTCAAGCACAACTGAGGTGCGATATATGTTCTGAAACTAAAGAGCCATCCTGCTCACATAACACCATAGCTACGCAGAACCTCAACACATAAGAAATCTACCAAGCCGTTTCGCAACTCACACAGCACAATATATCATTACATGAAATAGCCGACGACAAAACAACGTCCAACGTCCGAATACTCCTCCATAAGGAGAGCTATGCTGAAATGAACACATTCGGCCTGATATAGAGCCCATATTCATATTTAAATCCATCCACAGACCTCAAGCGATTCTGATCGTACCGAACTAGGCCAATAATCTTTTCTGGGTCCATAATAACCCCTTCTTCCCATAACACACAAGAATAACCATCATAACCGAAGTAATCCTCCAAGATCCACAACCCAATAAACCGAGTGCCCTCTAGGCATAAATTCCCAAATTAACCATATCACCAAAATCTTCATACTTGGTTTCATTCTCCAATCAATCAAGTGTACGTGCCACACTTATACAATCTTCCAGTGGGACACGCTCCCACGATCCTCCGTAACAGATAACAAGCCTGCACATCCATGCTACCGGCCGCAATACGCTGAAAAGCGATCAAGAATCCATAACCAGGATGCAAATCCTCTCTCACAAAACACTGATCCCAGGTGACGCTGAAGACAATGCCAGCTTACTCTAATCATTCAAACCCCTTTCATGCTCATCCGAGCTCGTGACATCCTTGTCAACACCAGACCGCAACCTTGATCCTCATTTTCAAATTTCCTACCGCTCGCTGCACCTTAACAAGCCAGCATGCGGTAGTACAAGAATTTCATCACAACTCCTGAACCACTAACATGGTAAACACTTCCTCACATGGAAGCTTTTTACTTAACTCATTCCAAGAGAACCATAACAACACACGAGTGAATTCTCACAACCGTGGAAGATGCAATTCTTCAAGTAGTGGTCTAAGCCACCGTAGCCCTTTTCGGGATCCGCCTACACATAGCATGCCATAATACTAGAATACATCCGAGTAACTTCAATTACGACGGCCGTCAAGCCTCACACGTACCAACACAAATCACGTGCATAACTTAAATCGCGCTGAAGGAACTGATCACTGCCACCAGTATGCCAACTCAACCATGGCTAACCAATCCAACCTCTTCCAATTTATCCTCAATTGCCCTAGAATAATAATAACTTCATTCAACACCTAATGCACTAAACCCGAGTGGCCTTGTAACACGAGACCATGCTGTCTCAAATCCCACGGACCACCTCATACCTTCCTTGTGCGCATATTCGCATCTCGACTGGTACATCCATTCTGATAATTCCTCTACGAATCCGGAGTCTCTTTCTTCTTTTTTCTCCCAATGCTACACTGCAAGTCAAAACATCATAGAACATTCTGAGCCTCTTATCGTAAGCTGCTACGCAAGCCCGATTCCTAAACACATTGCGGATTTAAATCCTTAGGCACTGCATTTTTAACCTTTGAATTCACTAGGGCCGCTATTGAGAGTCACCCACTCTGTCATGGTCCCGAATATAATCAACTGCAAGGCTCCACTAGCCCATGACCACCCTCTCAAGGAGACACCCGGCCGAATCACCTTCCTTGCAACTCACTTCTACGCGAATCATAATTCCTGAGTCTTCCCAAAGCTCGAACATGAGTCGATGATGCCAATTATAGAACACATTCTTCAATTCCTCTGCTCAAATTACCACTGATGTTCTCTTTCCTTAGCCGAAACAACTTACCAATACGCCGATAACCCAAAACTTCACAAGAAGATAATCATACAATCCAATCGTAGGCGGTGGGACTCTCCCACTTAGCTTGAAGCCACCATTAAGCAACTCCGGAATCCAACAAGATTCTTTCTTCATTGTTGACATGATCTAACCCAACCAACCCGCCAAGCTCCTCGAAATCTTTCTGTAAACCATTTATGAATACTCTGAATCATTAACCAAATTCACATGTCCGGCCCAGATAGCCAGTAGGATTCTTTGCAGGAGCTTCACCAACCACGTGACCGCTGATCTGCTCACAGGAGATAACCCACCTGTGGAGATTACACGCCGACATCTTCCAATGTCGATGCACGGGGTATAATTACTACGACATCAATAACTCATCCTGAGCCCGTGCTCATCCACCAGCTGCACAAGTCCATTCACTCCTCGTGGACATTAACTAAATGCGCGACAATATCTCCCAATTCAAAGTTATGTTGTATCCTTCTTCATATCAAGCAACTCATTTTCGTCATATCAAATCTCCTACCGTTATGCTAGCCAATATTTCAAATGAAGCTCGTAGACTCAATCACCGACCACTAAAATTCCCAAATCACTCCAAACTTTTCTCAAGGGTGTAGTTATCCTGCCACTGGATCCACGTGCTGCTCTGCCACCCTCCCACTTTGGCCAAACCCTCTTCCTTAAGCAACTATCCGACTTCCGCTCCTTACACTTGGCCTTCTAGAATTCTGACCACCGCATGACACTTTCCACATGTCCTTCCTCATCCTTCGCGGCTCAGCTGATGCTTTAGGTCAAAATCTATCTCGGTAGCACTCGAACCAATAGACCACTACTAACTTTTAAACCTTTTCGAAGATCATCTTTCTCAAGCCATCCGCATTCGAAATACACATTCAATCCTGAACCATCGCACCCTGCGATCTCTGACATCCGTTTCTCCAATACTATCTTACAATATCCTGCCCAAAGGCGAATTGTAGAAGGTCTTAACACCGGCGAACTTAGTACATTTAACAAGGACAACGACACCTCATCACAGATGAAAATTCCACCACGCTCGCAAATATCAAGCCTTGTTACTCCATCAACCCAAGTCCGAACATTCTTAGCCCGATTGCCTTTCCCATGCTAGGAATGAAATACCAAATCTCTAAATCATGCACTGAGCAAACCCCCCTTCAAGTCATTCACTGCCCTGACACGTAGGCAAGCATCCTACTATCATATCAATACCGTGCGACAACCGTTCATAAGCATCATGGCAATTTGTGCCGAGCCTCAGAGCTCTTAGAAGTACAGCTACTGGGTTGAAACGACAGAATGTCCTTCCACAAGGCGATGACAATAGTCAAATCAACTACGCCGGGAGAAGCATCCCGTACCACCTCTGTAGTACCTTTAAAATTTCCCAATTCTTGATTTATAATAAGCGCTCCACATCGCATAAGATTGAATAGGAAGGAAATAAAGGCATAAGCCTCAAAGGAATCAAACCGCACGATGAGGAATCAAGAAGGGAAGTACTCCTAACAGCCCTGTAGCCTCCCGAAGATAAGTACAGACGTCTGCGTACCGATCCGCGAGACTCTACTAGACTTGCTCATGACTCGTGAGACCTAAGGGAACCTAGTGCTCTGATACCATGTTGTCACAACCCAAAATCCACTAAGGGTCGTGATGGCGGCGGACACCACTGTCAGTCAAGCCAACACCAATTTACTTGAAATTTCTTGTTTTAACATTTTCGAAATCGCTCCTTTTTGTACATTAAACAATAAGTAATAAGTTTTACTGAATAGATACTGATGTCTTTAACAAACTCAATATTAGACAATCCCGTAGTTATCCCAGATAGGACAAATAGGACAGATAATAGGAAACAAAATAATACAACAACTGTCCGGGGATGCAAATAGGACAGATAATAACTATGGAAATCTAAAAGAGACTCTGCTGGCTGCGGGTCACCTCGAGGAGTGCAGTTCACCTAAGTCTCTGTATCAACCATGCTGCTACGCCCACTAGGCCGCTAGAGATGCAGGTGCCTATGCAACAAAAATGCACAGCAAGTGTAGCATGAGTACGAAAACAATGTGTACTCAGTAAGTATCCCGCCTAATCTCAAAGAAGTAGAGACGAGAGGTCGACTTCGACACTTACTACTGGTCCAATGATAATACATCAATAATATAACAAGTCGAGGGTTTATATAAACATGAATATAATTCAATAGAGTGAAGCAAGTAAACAATTCCTTCTTTTATATGAAAATTTCCAATTTCCTTTTTCATCATTTATACATATATTCTCAAGACGGGAAGAAGCAATATCAACTTCAGTAAATTAGAAGGCAAGCAATACAAGCATGCGCAAATCATGCCGAGGACGTACGGCCCGATCCAAGAATATTTAAACGGTGCACTGCCAGAGGGTCGAATGGCGCGAACCATAGATGCATCTATTTAATCTACCGAGGCGTTCGGCCCGTTCCACACTATATACATATATTCAAACAATCAATCAAGAACTCGTCAAGGAGCAATTTATCCAAAGAAAGCCAATTCTCCCTTAACAATTCAAAGAAATGAAGTTTAATCCTTTTTAATAATTCATTTACTAATTCGATGTGATTTAAGCAATTCAAACTGTCAATAAGATTACAAATATTCCAAGTATAGCATGCTTTTGGGTCCTAGACTACCCGGACTTAAACATAATAGTAGCTACGCACGGACTCTCGTCACCTCGTGCGTAGGTAGCCCCTACAAATAGGAGCACATAACCAATTAACTCACCTATGGGGACAATTCCCTCTTACAAGGTTAGAAAGGAGACTCACTTCGCTCCGAAGTTCCATAACCGGCAATCCACGCCCTTCCGGAGACTCAATTCGAAACAAAAATGCTCCAACACTAGCCAATAATTATGTAAACCCATTAATATGAGATCAACTACTCATTATAATCCAATTTATAACAATTCCTAACCCCGATCGAAAAGTTGACAAAATCGCCCTCGGGCCTACGTGCCCGGATTTCGAAATTTTTCGAAGATAACTTTACCTATAACCTCACGAACTCAAATATATAATTTACTCTTAATTTCATGTCCAAAATCGTGGTTAAAATCCAAGAATAACAATTTCTAGGTTTTTCCTCAAAATCCCAAATTCCTACAAGTTTCCATGTCCAAATCCGTATATCATCATGTATTTAACTCAAAACTAGCATAAATTACTTACCTCATGCTTGGTGGGGAAAATGGTACCTCAAAGTTGCTCCAAAATCGGCTCCAATGGAAGAAATGGGGTTGAAATGAACCAAACCCCCGACTTAAAATAACCTCTCTGCCTCTAGCATTTCCGCACCTGCGGTCACTTGAACTCTTTTGCGGTTCCGCAGGTGCGTCTTACCCTCCGCTTCTGCAATCTTCCTCAAGCCCTCAGCATCTGCATCTGCGCTTCTCCTTCCGCATGTGCGATCCCGCATCTGCGGCAAAAATGACCGCATCTGCGGTCCCTGTCCAGCCAGCCCATTTCGAGCTTCTACGACACAAGGGCCGCTTCTGCGGCTCCGCACCTGCGGTCCAAGTCTCGCAGGTGCGGTTACACCAGCATTCAGCAGCTCCAGCTCTTCTTCCAAATTCCAATTCGATCCGTTAACCACCCGGAATCCACCCGAGGCCCCCGGGGCCCCAACCAATCATGCCAACCAGTCCCAAAACATATTACGGACTCGTTCGAGGCCTCAATTCATATCAAACAACGCTAAAATCACGAATCACACCCCAAATCAAACTTGATGAACTTGAGAAATTCAAACTTCAACATTCGATGCCGAAACCTATCAAATCACATCCGATTAACCTCAAATTTTGCACACAAGTTATATTTGACATTACGGACCTACTCCAACTTCCGGAATCGGAATCCGACCCCTATATCAAAAAGTCCACTCCCTGTCAAACTTTCTCAAAAACCTTCAAATTTCTATCTTTCGTCAAATGACTCCAAAATGATCCACGGACCTCTGAATTCACTTCCAATCGCGCTCCCAACACCAGAATCACCATACGGAGCTGTTCCCAGACTCGGAATCCCAAACGGACATTGATAACATTGAAATGCACTTCAACCCAAACTTATGAAATTCCTCCAAGAATGCTAACTTCCCCAATAGGTGCCGAAATGCTCCCGGGTCTTCTGAAACCCGATCCGGACATACGCCCAAGTCCGAAATCATCATACGAACCTGCTGGAACTTTCGAATCCCGATTCCGAGGTCGCTTACTCAAAAATCCAATCTTAATCAATTCTTTCAACTTAAAGCTTCCGAAATGAGAATTCTCTTTCCAAATCAACTCCGAACTTCCCGAAATTCAAGTCCGACCGTGCGCACAAGTCATAATTCCTGAAGTAAAGCTGCTCATGGCCTCAAACTGCGAAACGACGCACTAGAGTTCAAAACGATCGGTCGGGTCGTTACACCCCCCCTGCCCCTTGACAATGAGACGTTGTCCCAGATTGGAAGAGGAAAAGGTTTTTGATGGGTATATATACAATTACTCTTCTTGTAGCTCTTAAAAAGTTAAGAAGAAGGCAAGCCTCGCGCCGTCGTCGTCGCTCGCTCGCTCACTCGGCTCGGCTTCGGCTTCGGCTTCGGATTCGGATTTGAATTTGAATTTGAATTTGGTCAAATGATCGATTGATTGATTAATTTTTTGGACAAAATTTATTTGTTAACAGAAATCCAACGGAAATATTAAACGTTTTATTTCCGTTATCCGTTTTTAGTTTTTCGGTTTTTGTAACTGAAAATTAACCTCCCTCTTTAGTTCCCGTGTTATTGTTGTGTAAATAACCATTTATGTTATGGCATTTATGTTATGACCGTTTTACCTAAACAGCCATTCTGAAGAGTTGCATCTCTTCAGTTTTGAGCTCAACATTGGCTATAAATACAAGTCCATTCTCTCAGATTTTCCATACGATTTTCTGAGTTCTCCTCCTTTCTTCTGCATAGTTTTAACTTCAAAGAAAGCAACAGTAAGTGTGATTTGCGATCGAACTTTGTGTCCGCTGAAACACTGGGGTTTGAAGTACCACTACACCAGTGTGTAATTCGTTCTATCCTGGGAGGAAATAATCCACAACCTTGGGTACTAGGATGGGGTTAAATTCCTTAAGGAAACACTGTGAATTTAGTGGGCTCGGATTAACTTCTGTTTCTTTTATATTTCTGTTTATATGTTATTTTATTTTCTCCAAAATTATTTTACAAATACAGTATACTAACAAAACTAACTTAACGTAGATAATAAAGAAATGACATTGTTTGAAACGAATAGTTCCACTGCTCATCTGGTCAAGTGCCTCTTTTGCTTCCCTTAGGTCGTGGGTACAAACCCAGTTTATTTTAAAAAATTTGTGCCCTATCATCTACTAAAATATCAATCTTATATTAACCTCCAGGATGCTAGTCCTACTGTTTGCTATCTTTTTTTTTTTTTTTTTAGTGTCGAAGATTTGCAAATGGAGTGAACGATGAGCTTTTGAGTAATTATTTGATACCTTTATAGAAAATGAGATATTTGAAAATTATTTTTAATGAGGATACTAAATTAAAAAGAAAAAAGAACGAATTGAACTTAAAATATAAAAACTCATCGAGGAGAATTGTAGTAATAGTTTGAATGTTGTTTTTTTTTAATATGATTCAAACCGTATTTTTAATATGATATTGTTACGTAAATTTGTTTATTTATTCACTTTCTTAAATATCGACACCGTTTAAGAAAAATTCTGCCGACGCCCATGTGTATATCACCAAGTCCTTTTTATTGTTGTAGCTGGCAATTCATCTTATTTTTAAGATTAGAAATCTCACATTTTAAGAAGGCTTATCTATAGATGTCATTTGATGTTGACCTGATAATAAAATCAAAATTCATAAGCTAACGAAGTATATAACTTAAACTCCTAAAAACAATATATCTCTGAATTGATTTGAACAATTCAATTTAGAAGGTGGGTTTGAAAACGAATTAGTTAAAGTTGATGCATCTGATTAGTTTCCTTGAAGTTACAGACAAACTTCCAAATCACTCTTTTGCACTTAAAAAAGAAGAAGTTAATATAGAGTATGGATGAACTATGGAATCCAGCTATTATGATTAGAGATAATTTTGGAAATCGTAAAGTTAATTATGAAGAAAATGTTAGTGCTCCGACTGCTTTCACTTTCACGTATTGGAAGGTAACTAGTCGCGTTATTACTGTGGAATTACTTTTCAAATGTAATCAACGACCATGCTAAAACACATCAGCGCCTCCCAAATGAAAGCAACTAGTCAAGCGCGTAACTCCAGTTGACAAGTTAAAAATCCACTTAAAATCAATGGTGATGTCCCTTTCTCCACTTGCTACTTTAGGACAATATAACTTCGAACTATTTTAGACATTTATTTGGTTCCTCTATTATTATACATACAAAATTTATACAGAAACTTGTTCGCTGTTCCTTTTCCAATTTTTTAATTTGCCGACAAGCACCAAAAAGATCAGATTTGGCTACCAGTAAAGAGATGAAGCTAGTGGACCTGCGGCCTCTGGGATAACACATTGACTTAGTGTTGCAGGCGAGCCTGAAGCCAATTGTAGAAATCGAAATTTTAATGGATCAAGCCTATATGAAATTTGGGCTAAATTCTAAATTCAAGAGATTATTCTTGAAATTCTAGGAGTCTATTAAGATTGCTTGGAGGCTACTTTATCAAAATCCTAACTTGGAGGCTACTCTACCCTAACCACAGGTCACCCCTATAAAAAAGATCACATGTTCCCTTAAAAAAGCATCTAAAAAATGGAGATCATCTCGAATATTCCACAAACTTACCGGATACTTACAAAGAGATCAAGATGTGGCTGGATAATTCTTGATAATCAAATAATTCAAGAAGATCCACAACATACTTTCATGGATATCAGATACATCCAAGAAAGTCTGCATCATCCTGCGTTCGAGAAACACGCTGCTCCAACCCTCAAATCACGGAGATAATCAGGAGAAAAGAATCAAGAGAGAAACAAAATTGTATTCACAGTTGATTGATAAAATTACTATAATCTGTTGTGATTGTAGTTATTTTTCGTGTGTCGAAAATTCGTTGCAAACAAATTGGCACGCATAATGGGACCAGTTCTTCCCTTCATCTCTTTCTCCTGCAAATCGAAAACCAAAAGTTTCAAAATCATATGTTGCGATGTCAAGTACTTCAAGTTTTGACAAGCCTACACCTCGACAAATCTTGAAGTAAGGGCATTTGTACATATCAAAATTTTAATGAATCAAGCATATATGAAATTAGGCTAAGTCCTAAATTCAAAGCACTACTCTTGAGATTCTAGGAGTCTACTCCCTCCGGTCCACAATAAGTGTCCAATTTGCTTTTTTATTTTGGTCCAAAATAAGTGTCCATTTATATAATCAAGAAAGAATTCAATTTATTTTTACAAAATTACCCTTATGTACATATCCCTAAAAAGTTTTCTTACTCCTCACATAAATATTTAAATAAGGGTAATTTAGTCATACTAGGTATTTTTGTATAGAATTTAGTATTTTCTTAATGGGCGTGCCAAAAGCAAATTGGTCACTTATTGTGGACCGGAGGGAGTATAACATTTGCTTGGAGGCTACTCTATCAAAATCCTAGCTTGGAAGCTGCTTTACCTTAACCCTAGGTCACTCCTATAAAAAGGGTTTCATATTCCCTTTAAAAAAAATCTCAAAAATGAAGATCATCTCGAATATCCCACAAACTCATGGGATACTCACAAAGAGATCAAGATGTGGCTGGATAATTCTTGATAATCAAATACTTCAAGAAGATCCACAACATACCTTCATGGATATTAGATACACGAATCACGAAGATAATCAGGAGAAAAGAATCAAGGGAGAAATAAATTATACTCACAATTGATTGATAAAACTTTATTCTTTTGTGACTGCAGTTTTTTTTGTGTGTTAAAAATTCGTTGCAAACACCAACCTTCCAATGGAACTTGTTAAGGTGTAGCTTTAGGCCATAGATAATATTTCAGTATTTGCGAATACGGATCTTTTTTCTTCCGTACTTACTAATAATGAGGTGATTCGTGTGATGAAAACCTTCTCGCACGCTAAGGCGGATCCAGAATTTAAACCCTATAGGTTCAATTTTTAATATTTTTAATTAACCCTATTATATTTTAAAGTTATGGGTTCATATTTACTATTTTTGTGATTTTAACGAATTTTTACATATAAATTCTTACTCTGCATCAAAAGTTATGGGTTCAATCGAACCCACAAAGAGCACTTAATTAGAATGAAAGGTTTTACTGGTAGCCCTTGAGGTATTCCCTCTCAGTGCGTCCAAGATGACTGAAATAGAGACTTCATAACAAGCGGAGTGATCAAATAAGGAAAAAGGAAATCTTCAACTTGTTTCAGGCAAAACTCATGTTCAAATACAATTTCAATATGTAAATTCATTCGTTCGAATACTACAAATTCATTGAGTCACTTGTTTTTTACTCGAAAGATAACACTGCAATAAGTAAGAAAAAATAAGTCAAAGATGGGGGTCTCACCATAGCTTGACTTTACAAGCGAGAGATAGGACTACAAATCTCTTGGGGGCTGTGCTGCTTTACCCCCTAGGCTTTTCCGCCCGTACTAATAGGGAACATATTTACCCCTTTGATGGTTTGATACGATAATAATAATAGTAGACCACGTTCTTTCAAGCTTCGCGACAAAAATGCAGCTAAGGATAAAGTAGATTTCTGTTTCCTTGTCTCTTGGCATATAATGGAGATGAAGATTCCATGGGCAAATCATGGCCACTAATATTACTCGACAGTGCAATTGACAGACAAGCTGCATAATATAACTCGTGAATCAATTATTAACTGGCATCCATCTAAAGAAGGAATAGAAGATGATCAACCAATGACTGAATAATCATTCCTGATTGGAATAAAATTGATACCTACTCCTGTAGACTGGATTCGGTACCCAACTAGCCAAAGATTTCAAAATGGTCACTGACCATTGGTCAGTCCAAAATCAGAAACAGGACATAAACGCAAGGTGAAACCAAGATTCAAGACTTTGTATGCACTATTTAAGAGAAGTAATTCAGTTCGTCTTTCTCCACATGGGAACAAATTGTCTATCAATTAATGCTTTAGTATCCTTTCATGTAATAAACAAGATCACTGTAACATCATGGATAAGAAAAAAGACCACTAAACCAATACACAAACACTGGCTAAGAGTACTGTACAATTGATGAACACCAATAAGCCATCGCAAAAGAACTCCTGTACAACTGTAAGAACAATCATTACATGGTAAACCGGGGTTAATGACAAATAAGGCTGGATGTGGCATCGAACAATGAGATACCCATTCGACATTTATCAACCATACCACGAAAAGGTTCAACCCATCCTGTATGCCCAGCCATGCTTATCCAAAAATGCATGTACAGCTTCTTTTAAAGCCAAATTTGGCACCAGCTGAGATGGTTTAAGGGGTTCTCGTGTGACCGGATCAAACTTTCCCACCTAATTTGCCACATACAGGAAATATTAATAGAACATACAACAAAACCTTCGAGCTAAAGCAGTGGATGAACCAATTTTACCTTATCCAGATGGTCAAGGATCACTGCCCTTTCATATGTAACCCCACTGGGCGTGATGACAGGGTCACGAAAAATGTCAAGTGTGATCTTACAACATAAGTAATCAGGTAACTGTTAACTCTTAGCAGGTGTCAGAGGACAACACAACATACACACACAATACAGAGAAATCAGTAAGGAAATAAAGCCAAAAGACTGACCTCGGTGGGAGTATCATCTTCTGCAGCTTTCCTGAAAACCCTGCCTAAAGCGTCCAGTTGCTTTACCAGGGATGTCGATCTATCTATGAACCCTTCTATCTGAGAGCTATCACGCCCATGTCTCTCCTTGAGAGCTGACTCACAGGTTTCTCTGATGTACATATACCAGAGAAACAATGGGTAATTGCTGTGACAACCAGGAAAGTAATGCAAATTTTTAAGTTTTACAGCAAGAGTCATTACTTCAGTTTCTTAAGTTCCCAAGTGCGTCTTGAAGATTCATGCTCCCACTCCAAGTATTTTGCTTTTGCAAGCTCCTGCCAGATCTCTTCAACCATGTAACTATTTGGATTAGCACCTCTTCCAAGATCCAATGCCTACCATTGATACATTAAACAGTTATACCAAAAGATAATTAAGCAAGATGAATATCCTAGAATCGTCTTCTGAACATACTCATGATAAATACAACAGAAAATATATTCATTCAAACTTCTTTATAAAAGTCATGCTATACCCACAAAAATAAATCAATCATTTGTGCCAGAACCTTAATGGACAGTTCTGAATTTAAATGGTGATGGATTAGAAATTGGCTTCCTGTGCCAAGAAATGACTCAAGATATAAGACACTGATAGTTCGCATGATGATTAACAAACCAGGAAAACATATGCTCAAAGCGACTCGAGCATGCTTTTGAATTTTCGACTCAAAATGGAGTAATTTCATTTCCTTGGTAACGAACTATCCTGCTCATATGATGAGATGTTATCTGTAATCAGCAATCACAACTGCTAAGATAATATGACTTAAAGTATCAGAGCGTAATTTTTCTTAGCAAGAAAATTGCAGCCTCGCTCGAGTAGCCGAGCCATCCTTGGTTCAACACTTGTTATTGCACTAGTGTACCAGATCACGTCAAGATGGACCTAAGCAAAAGAGGCAGATGACAAGATTCAAGGGGCTTTCTAGTGCACTAATCGCACCAAATTTTTGCTAAGGCAGATAATAAAATCCTGAAGCGTTCCTCACACTCCTTAATCCACAATGTTAGTCAAAAAAACCTCTGTAATGATCCATATAGATCTTTAGGAATAGCTTAAGCCTTTATTGACTAAGAGAGTACTTTTCACACAATAAAAGCTTATATTCTAGATAATAAAAGCCTTTTTACTCCCTCAGACAATAAAGAAAAATACTCCCTCACACAATGAAAGCTTATATTCTAAAATAACTTATAGAGGAGTGTGGTAGCTCGCAAGGGTCATAACATTGAGATCACGGGTTCAAATTTTGTCTCCATAACTTTTTAATAGACTAGATAAATAATAACTCGCCACAAATCAAGGCCTAGGCAATGACAATCCTGTTCATGCCACCACCAACCGTATCATCAGCTACGCCTCAGCGTCCAATTAGTTGGGATCAACCATATATATCATCGCATCTACTCCAATCTACTTCAAGTACGGCTCCGTAATTTGTTTCTTCAAATTAGCTATTCTTTTTTTGATGAAGTAAGGTATTTCATTAGAAAGGAATCAAGTAGATGCATAGTTACAAAATCAAAAGACAAAAATACATAAAAACAAGAGTTTGTAAGCCCCTTTAAAATGTGTTAAGCTATAACTAGGGAGCTAACAAAGTCAAATAAGTGGTCAGTGCAAATTACAAGGGTTAACCCAGCTAAAAAGGGTAAGCAAACAATTAGCTTTACCATTGTGATTTGGAGTTGAGATTCCATCAAAACATCTTTGGTTCCTTTCATTCCACAAACTCCAAAAAAATAATTGCAAGAATCATCAATCAGATCTTCTTGATGGCCTTCTCAACTCTCCAAAGACTCCAACTTGTATGCCTCTCTTATATGCAATGGCATGACCAAGTTCAAGCCAAAAAAAAAAAAACATGTTCCACAGATCAGTGGCAACTGGGCAATGCAAAGCAGGTGACTGACATTCTCTGAGCTTTCCTTACAAATGTAACATCTGTTTACCAGTTGAAAGCCTCTTTTATTGAGATTATATTGTGTTAAGCAGGCTTCATATAAAGCAATCCAACTAAAACAATTTAGCCTTCCATATTAGTCTCCATGGCCAAGGGTCTGGGTCAAATACCTAATTCTGAGTATGAATCTGCTTGTAGCATTCTTTCACGGTAAAGATGCTCTTGTTCCCCATATTAGCTATTCTTTAAAACTAGAGATTCTCTAAACTCACTCGTATCTCCAATTTGGAAAAAAATTCTCTCCCAAATAAAGAAGCTTTCAGGAAATGTAAGAGTTGATGTAAGATAACCACAACTAAGCTTCAGTTCTAACTAATCATCCATATGGATTCTTTACTTTCATTGGGTGTTATTACTATCTAAGTTCACATAGAATGCTAGGCTGCGGGGACTCTTCACTTTTGGTTCCGCACCCGTATCAACACGACGTGGGTGTGGGATCCGTGCCGGATTTGGTCAACCGATTTTGGGGTACTATGACCAAAATCGACAGAGAAATTCGATATAAATACAGTAACTTGAAATCAAAACAAAAGCTAATGTGAAATTGAAAAAAAGGGACACCATGTATGTAGAAATTTCAATGACGGTCTTTTTTCTTTTTTCTCTTTTTGGGATTATCCTCTTGATTAATATTTTTGTCCTTCTTGGAATACCTATAAGTTTTTCACATAATGTCTCATAACTTGAATATATGTTTACTACTCTAATTTTAGATATTTGAATTATTTTTAGTCGAATCCTTGCATCCGTATCCGTAGCTGGATCCGTACCCCTGAATCTTAAAATTCAAATCTTGAAAAAATCGACCTCTAGATCCGCACCTGTATTGGATATCCGCACCCAAGTCCGAGCAACTTAGTATAAATGTAAGTCTACCTTCCCCCTTTTGGCAATTAGCACCTTCCATTGTCATAGTAGGTCTGCGTAAGACATGACCAGATCAACTTTGGAGATCTCTTGTTTTGTCTACTATGTTGTTCAATCCTCAAACAAAAGATACCACTTTTAATCTAATCTACCTGTGGCATTAAATTTATCTTTCACATCTGTATATCCATGATACTCATCTTGTAATATATTCATTCGTTCTAGTTTAATAACTGTTCTATAGAAACTAAATTTCGGCTAGGTAGGTATCCTCCAATTGCATAACACCCTCCGTTTCACCCATCCATTTTTGATTTTATGTGTTACATCTTCATAAATCATACATTTTTCTTGTAAAATTGAGCCTGAATATCTCAATTGTCTGCATCTAAATACCACAATTGGGCATGCTTTACTACAACTTTATTTTACCTGTGACAGCTAAATGCAGAGTACATTCCATCTTACTTCCACTTTATCCAGAGCTTCTATTCTCTAGAGTGCTTCCTCACACGTCCAACTTTTGGTTGACTCTTGCTCTGGTTTCATCAATCAATATAGCATCATCTTGCAAATAGGATGCACCATTACTAGAGTAGGGAAGTATGAGCTCAAGATAAATTCTTGATTTTTTTTTTTTTGAGAATGGTAACAATTATATAAATGTGTAAAAGATTTACAAGAGATTGTGAGGACACAATCAGACCCTCAAAGGGTCAGAGAGAGTACCAAAGCCTATTCTACTCGATTACATTTCTTCTAGCAAGTCTAATAAAGAGTGTACATCCTCCCTATAACTCTCTTTACACCAAAAATGGAATAACAAAAAACAATTAAGCTTAATTTTCTGGTAAGAGCTAGGTCTATCTTCAAAAATTCTGGCATTCCTTTCTTTCCAGATGGTCCACCAGATACAAGCAGGAACAATTTTCCACCATTTCTTTTGTTTAATATTTGCCCCTCCATTGTTCCAGCTACTGAGAAGAGCTGCAGTGTTTACGGGCATTGACCAAGATATACCAGCCAAATTAAGATAGAAGTGTCACAGTTGGGTAGTGACCGGGCAGTGAATAAAGAGGTGGGAAACTGATTCCCCATCTTTGCCACAAAAAACTGCATCTAGCNCCTCGCTACTAACCATGTGAAGCATTGAACTTTTGTAGGCACCCCGACCCTCCAAATTTGTTTCCATGGCCAACCTTGCGCAGGATTAGGAGTATTGTTAATGAAATGATAAGCAGATTTCACTGAAAAAGAACCTGATTTGTGACCCTCCCAGATTAAAGCATCTTCCTCTTCTGTGAGACCTTGGAAAGCTTCTAAGGTCTCCCAGAAATCTGCCACACTCTGCAACTCCCAGTCATTAAAATTCCTTCTGAAGACAATGTTCCAACCATGTATGGATTTTGCATCTGCTACTGAAATTCTTTGATTTTCAGCAATGCTATACAACTCTGGAAATTGTTCTTTCATAGGAGTGTGCCCAAACCATGTGTCACACCAGAAAAGAACTCTTCTACCGTTTCCAACCTTGAAATTGGAGTGGTCAGCAATGAAACCCCATTGCCCCCTGATTGTTTTCCAGACCCCCACTCCATGAGAGGATGCCACTGGTTTGGTGCATCAATGTCCTCCCCAGCCATACTTCTCTTGAATTACCCTTCTCCATAAAGCTGTTTCCTCCAAGTTATACCTCCATAACCATTTTGCCAGTAGACTATTATTCTGAGCCTTTAGATTTCTGACACCTAGGCCCCCTACTTGCCTCGAGCACAAAAGAGTATCCCAATTGACTAAGTGAATAGTCCTTTTCTCACTGTTACCTTGCCAAATGAAATTCCTTCTAAGGGAGTCAATCTTTTTCCTCACCTTAGTAGGAATTGGGAATAAGGACGTCACATAGGAAGGCAATGCATCTAAGACACTATTTACCAGAGTCACTCTGCCTCCGAGTGACAGATATTGACTCTTCCATCTTGACAATCTTTTTTCACTCCTTTCAATCACCCCTTGCCATATATCTTGCGACTTGTTTTTGTAGCCCAAAGGGAGGCCTAGATATTTGGTAGGGAGGTTTTCTAGTCCACATTCCAGGACATTTGCCAGGTCCTGAATGTTTGGGACTTCATTAACCTGAAAAAGCTTACTTTTTCCCCAATTCACATGCAGACCTGCCACGGCTTCGAAGGTTGTTAGAATTAGTCTGAGGTGCAGCATCTCTTCTGGATGAGTTCCCATGAAGATGATAGAGTCATCTGCATATAGAAGATGAGAGATCTCTAGGCTGCTATTCCGTCTGTCAGAAACCTTGAAATCCTTAATCCAGCCATTTGCCTTTGCAGTGTTTAACATCTGGTTCAGCCCCTCCATTGCCATCAGGAACAAAAAAGGAGATAAAGGGTCCCCTTGCCTAAGCCCCCTTTGTGAAGAGAAAAAGCCTTGGGGTGAGCCATTTATCAGGATAGAGAACTTAACAGTGGTAAGACAGAGTTAACCCATTTAGATCCAAAACCCATATCAGCCATTAGTCTTAGAAGGAAATTCCAGTTGACATGATCATATGCCTTCTCTATATCCAGCTTGCAAAGGACACCTGGCACTTTGCTTTTGAGCCTAGAATCGACCACCTCATTTGCTATCAGTGAGGCATCCATGATTTGTCTGCCTTTTATGAATGCCATTTGACGACCACCAATGAGTTTGTTGATGACAGACTTTAACCTCTCGGTTAGCACTTTGGCTATAATTTTGTAAACGCTTCCAATCAAACTAATTGGCCTGAAATCTTTAAGCTCTCTTGCTTCATTCTTTTTTGGAATGAGAGCCACGAAAGATGCATTAAAACTCTTCTCGAAGAGTTCATTAGAATGAAAATTCTTCAGATTTGACATGACATCTTCCTTGACTGTTGGCCAGCATTTCTGAAAAAAACCCATGGTGAAGCCATCGGGTCCTGGTGCTTTGTCTGACGAATAGGACTTAAGGCATTCCACCACTTCCTGCTCTTCAAACTCTCTTTGTAACCGAGTGCTCTCCTCCTCTGATAAAAAATTCCCCCTAACCAGATTGAAATTTGGTCGCCATGTTTCAGGTTCCGCGTACAGCTTCTGGTAAAAATCAATGATTTCTTTCCTGATCTCTTCCGAGTTTGTGGAAGTCTGCCCCTGTACCTCCAGCTTATCAATGTGATTGTATCTCCTATGTGCATTCGCCATTTTGTGGAAGAACTTTGTATTCTTGTCCCCTTGTTTCAGCCATAAGGTTCTGGACCTTTGTCTCCATGCAATCTCTTCACGCTTGGCTAACTCCTGAATCTCTAACATGAGGCCAGCCTTTTCCAATAACTCTCCTTCAGAGAGTCTTCTACTTTCTTGAATCTGATCAAAGACAAATTCTTGATTTAAACCCACAGTCATAGAAACTTCTATGTATATCCTTCTACTGTCCTCACACTTGATCTTCGTACATATCCTTTAGGCATTTAAATATTTGATATAAATTAATTTCTTCTCAAGCAACTATCTAGGCCAATGAGTATTATGTAGATCCTTTGTTTTCTATTCCTATAAAATTAAATCAATACATACATAAACATATGTTCTATATGAACAAGGCATAAGTTCAAACTAATTTTCTATTCCCTATTAATACTTGAATTTGTGTTGTCACTTTTTCGACAAGTAAATGAACATCAGTCGGGATATTCAGGACCCTCATCTGGCAGAAGGATGTTGTACACTACATTTCCTATATCACCGGTATGGTAACCCCAAAGGTTTTGAGGAACCCAATACAGGACTAACACATGCTGGAAATAAGGACAAATGAGAAGCCCGACGGGGATTAGCCTTCATGGTGGCCTTTATGGGAGTGGTAGTTTGTCCTAGAAAAGATGGTCACATAGACCTTGGCCTAGTAGGAATGCTAGATGTTGCTATGAAGAAACCTACTAGCACAGTGGTTCCCCTGATTGTAGCAGAAATATACCGAGCTCTGACCAAATGTCGAGAAGGGGAGAAATTCTTTCAAGGTTGCAATTTGCTTTTGCAGTTGTGGATACAGGAGCATCTTTATCACCGCACAGGATATATGAACTACGGCTTAACCGGGTTGAGTTGTATTGCAGAGTTCGAGACCCGAGTTACAGGTATTGAATTCCCGGAGGGTACTGAGGCCTGGTCGTCATGTTTAAGATCCCTCACTGCAGATAAAGTAGAATGGGCTTATGGATGGCTTCCTCCTACTGAAGCGGTGTACACATCGGCAGAGGTCCCTTATATTCTTTTAATGGGTATTCGAAGCATTCAGCCCTATGCTCCTTACCGAGTTTTGCGACAATTTGGAAGATTCCAGACGATGCACGGTGATGAAGACCTGAGTGGGCAAGTTATTGAGTTGGGCCCAAAAGCTGCATTTCCTGAAGGCCAAATCCGAAAGATATGGAATGAGTGCAGGTACCTTGAGCCTAAAACTATAGTACAGAACCGGGCCAGAGGTGAGGTAGATCCCAAATACTTGGTTTGGTTTGGTAAAAGGTTTCAAATCCCCGAGAGACCCGCCAAAAGGCCACATGTGCAACAATTAACAAGCGAGGCTCAGGTGCAGTGGGATTGGTTGGCTAAAGAAAAGGAGTACAGAGCTCGAATTGGAGCATTGGAAAAACAGGTTCAAGAGCTTCGGTTCGAAAACAGCTTACAAGCCGCAGCCGATGAAGGTGATAAAAAGCAATTGGCCCAGGAGAATGAAGCTCTCAAGACCCAAATTCAACAACTGAAATTAGATGCAAGGAATCGAGAAAGAAGTCTATCCGACGAGAGATTGATAAGAGGATTGAAGAAACAAATCCTGGATTGTCAGGAAGAACTGGAAAAATCCGAGGTAAGTATGGTAAAGCTTCGGGCTCAATGGGCAAAGAAGACCGAGGAAAGGGCCCAGTTTGTACAGCAAATGAAGAAAAACTATGAGGGAACCATCGCCAACATGAAAAGAAAAATGAACACTCTTGAAGAAAAGGCAGCCCGTCGGGAGAAAGAGCTACAGGCCGAGAGGGAAAAATGTTATGAATTAATCGCCGATATGGAGAAGGAAGTAAAATTGTTACAAGATCTTCATTTCCAGGAATTCTCAGGTACTAGAGGCTCGCACTCAACAGATAAGCCGGCTACTCCAAGAGAAAAGGTCAAAATCAGGGAAAGATCAAGAAACAAATTGCCAACTACATTGTCATGAAGTGCCAGGCCGGTGACGGATGGTCATACCACATTCTTGCCTCCGTGATGATATTTGTTCGCCAGGTTATGAACGATCTAGATCAGTTTCAAAAGGGTCTTGCACGCAGGCCCGCGGCGATGCCGAGTGTGCCGCGGGCCCCAGGATTGAAGCCTTGATGTACTCTTGAGTCTGTAGTTTTGGTTTTTGTACTTTTATTTCCAAAGAAAAGAAAAACAAATAGTCTAGTAGCTTTGTAATTGCATTGTTATCATGAAAATTTGAAGATTCCCGAAAACAATTGTTTCTTTATTTCTTGCATCTAGGTTTGCATTTATTTGCAAGAACTACGCTTGGTCTGATTCATGCGGGGTCGTGATACGTAGGCAATCTCCATAGGATTCGACCGTATCCACTAAAAAATAAATACAAGGAAGAAATAAAAGAAAAACAAGAGAGGAAAAGAAACACAAGGAACGAGAGAAAACCATGGCAGAATAACAGGAAAAGCAAAAAGAAGAGGGAAAAGAAAAATAGAGAAAAAAATAGAAAGAGAAAGAAAAGCAAGAAAAACAATGAGTGGAAATCAAAAGAAGGGAAAATCAGAAAAGAAAAGCCCGGATGACGCATGCAACCAGTGCAAACATGTAGACAACCCGTTTAACTGTATATGGTGCATCACACCCAATGTGCGCATTACCTATCTGTTACTTCCTCAAACTAAACCGTGTGTTGCTAAATCTTCCAGCACTTTAGAAACGGTGGTTGGTTGTGGTAGCTGCATCGCATCAATACTTTACCATGAAGGAAGTGTGGAAATGTCTACAGAAATGACTTTGCCGCAGTCCCATCGTCTGAAGATAGCCCACTCGGGGGTCCCGCCTCTGAATCTTTACAGCTGAAGAAAATCGGATCTTCGTCTGCGACTGATGGAAATGTGGGATGCTTGGAACAATGGAAAGGAACCCCCAAGTAATATTCCGGATTCCCAGAGTTGTTCCCTAGAGACTGGAGGTGCTACTATGGTCCCTATCAGTCATTCTCCTACCCTCTTGGGCAACCTACCATGACGGCTCATTTCGTTGGAATGCCTTCTGAGGTTCGCCCCCAGGTGTTCCCTAGGCGGAGCAGCTCCTAACATCTTCACTGCTCCACCATGTCCTTGCTACACACAACCTCGCTGCCAAGGCTGCTTTTGATCTCTCAAGCATTCACGTTCCAAGACCCTGTATCCCGTCAGATCCTCCTCAATATCCCACATATAAATTACTCTCAGCCACTCCATACGAGCTTACACAGGCAGACAAAACCCCACAAAAACCCAGAGCAGGATGAAATGGCAAAGAGAAGTGAGAGCCTCGAGCAGAGCTTGAAAAACATGCAAGGGTTGAGCCGGGCAAAGAGTGTCTTCATATGCGGATCTATGCATGTTCCTCATGTAACACTTGCCTTCAGGGTTCAAAAACACAAAATTTGAGAAGTATGACGGACATGTGGACCCATTGCTCACCTAAAGAAGTATTGCAATCAGTTACGGGGGGGCCGGTGGCAAAGAAGAGCTATTGATGGATATTTTGGAGAAAGCTAGTTGGTATCGCTTCAAAATGGTACATGGATCAAGATGCCTCGCGTTGGCATATTTGGATGATCTAGCCCAGACTTTTGTTCGACAATTTCAGTACAACATAGACAATCGCAGCCGGACAGGAACTCTTTGGCAAATATTAAGAAGAAGCCTTCAGAAAGCTCCGTGAATATGCAATTAAGTGCGCGAACAGGCGTCGAGAGTGAAACCTCCAATGGATGAGGTAGAGATTGGTCACTGTTTTCCTCCAAGCCCAGGAAGCAGACTATTTTTCAGAATATGATGTCGCCATGGGTAAAACCTTTCGCCGAGGCAATAAAAATCGGAGAGATGGTAGAGAATGGTATAAAACGGGTAGAAATCTTGAGCCAGTCAGCCATAAGGGCCACCTCCCAAGCCATCCAAGGCGGGTCTGGAGGAATGGCCAAGGCAGAAAGAAAGAAAAAACAGTGATGGTGATCGGAGGGAAGAAGGTATCGGGCTCTAGACCGACGTTCTCTGAAAGAAACCCCTCAACACTATTATCCTCATACTGTATGGGCCTATGCTCCTGCACCTTATGCGGTCATGAATGCACAACTTTCGGCCGACCGCAACACAAGCTAACCGGAAAATCCACCTCCATTCCAAAGAATCAACCCTCCTTACCAGAACCCATATAATCCGACCACCGCAGAATAACTTTCGTCCTCGGAAACCTCCAGGAGACCAAATTTTTATCGCCAATCAGTTGAACCTATTCAGTTTGGTTCCCGAAACTTCGTCCAGATGAATTTGCTGCGAGCCTATCCCCCAAAACAGGCAGAACCCAGAATCTTCACTTAATCAACGAGGGGTCCATTTGTGCTACCAATCAGGAGGCCGAAGGGCATAGTACTGAAACTGCTGGGACATTGAAGAAGCTTTGGAAGATTTGATTGAGCATAAGGGAAAATAGTGTTGAGCGATGAGAAGCCCTGAATGTGACTAATAACACGTGCCCGCTCACAACAAGGCCGTATCGGTATATTTGTGAAGACGGGAGTTTGATCCGGCTTTGAAAGCCATAGTTGCTATTGCCTGTGTAGAAAAGAAAGCACCAAGTACGCCCGAAGCAAGGACAAGGGAAAGGAGAATAAAGCTGAATCGAAAAACTGCACTTGAAAAGAAACCTGAGACAAAAGTAGAAATGGATTCTCTTAAAGGAGGAAATTCTCTATGTTCCACGAGGACGCCAAGAGAAAAACCATTGGTTTGTCACTATTACCGAGGAGAGCTGAGGTAAAGGGGAAACACCAATATATGTACCAAAAGGAGCCTATGTGTACAAGGGGACAATTTAAACCGCCTCGGCTGAGTGAGCCAGGGTTATTGACGCGTTACCACAAAGCCAATGACAGACCCTCTGCGGTGCCATGGACTACCGCAAACAGTGGTCACATTACAAGGGCAAAGAAATTTTCGGGGGAACTTCCAGGGAAGAACTCTGGAGAAATATTTGAGATGTGCAGGAAAATGGGAACAATGCCGCCGGGAAGCGTTTTCCGTCAAGAGGCCAGTGAGTGCTGAAGAAGCAGAAGCTTTCTTCCGAAAATGAAAGAATGCCTGATTAGAGTGAGACAGTGGATCAATAAGAAATACCGAACAAGGTGTCCCCGCTCTCATTGGTGACAAAAAATCCTCCGAACATCAGAAGATCTTGATGAAAACTTTGAATGAGGCATAACGTGCCAATGTAAACTTCAGTCGCGCAGCTCGAAAGGATGGCAGAATAGTTTTTTTGCCATCAACACAACTCTCTTGTTAGTAAGAATGAACTTGCCTCCTGAAGCACAACCCACAGACAAAGCTTGCAATTGACGTCAAGTGTGAGGGGTACTATCCAAACGAGTCATGGTGGATGGAGGATCGGGGGTGACATCTGCCCACTCTCACATTGCAGAGGATGGTAGATTGGGACAGAGAAGATTCCCCGAATAAACGTTTGCGTAAGGGCTTTTGAATGGTATTAAGAGGGATACCATGGTAAATATGACATTGATATGACATGAAGGACGGTGACTTCCGAGGTGACCTTCCAGGTGTTGGACAATGGATACATCTACAACTTCCTTCTAGGGAGGCCTTGGATCCATCTGCAGAGCTGTGCCCTCCACTCTCCACCAAAATGTAAAATTCGAGTGATGAAGGTCAGGAATCGTGGTCCACGAAGAAAACGAGCAATCTATCTATCGTGATCCATCTATCCAATTTTGGAGCAAGGGAAGGAAGTGAGCATATTGTTTACCAATGGCCTTATGAGATTGTGTAGCAGATCAGCACGAGGAAGGAAATCCTTGTCCTCACAATTAGTCCTTTCCTGTCTAACGCTCAATCATGTGGCCAAGAGAAATGATTAAACATGGTTTAGGCCAGGGAAAAGGGTTGGGAATAAGCCTTACAGGAAATAATCTGATCCAGTAACTCTACCCCAACGAAAAGTGTTCTTTTCCGAGTAGGCTTCCCACCCTACCCAGATGAAGAGAAATAGGGACTGAAGAAAGAAAGAAAGAAGGATGGGTTTCTGCCAACAGCCATGCCATATCTCTACGACACTTTTGTCAAGACTAAGTATGGCAAGAAAAGGATTGATGAGTTGTTCTACATGTTGAGGAAATCGAAGACATAATGTGATGCTATGAGAAAATGCTTTACAAACCAACATGGTTCAGTTAAGAGAAGGGACTAGCACGGCCGCTGAAATGCTCTATATGGTACCAAGATGCTAAAATACTCCAAAAACTGGAAAGGCTAGCCATTCCCCGATTGAAGCGGAGTCCCGGTAGACTATGCCCTGCCCCGTTTTCGTACATCTCGAGTTAATTTCAGGGGTTGTAGCTCGGGTGTCTTTTTGTTTCATGTCTTTTAAATTCTTGAAAATGTACAACCTGTTATCTTTCCAATTCCCAAGAAATGAAATCAATATTGTCATCGGCCATCTTTCTTCTTTTTCTAATTTTGGGATTGTTTTTCCCTTTTTATCTTTTCCTTTTAAGTTAATATATAATGCAGCTTTAAATAAGAGACAATGCTTGCGGACTCCAAGCCCGGCTCAAACACTTGTTTAAGTTGTGAAATAATAATCAAGAACTGGAAATAATGTGAGAATGAGGCTTTTAGGAGATCAAACCGAAAGTGAACAATTGAGAAACAAACCTAGCCAAACTGAACGAGCCACTAGAATCCGGTTAATTTGGGAACGGCGAAGAAAATAAGGGAAACCAAAAATAAGCATCGCACAAATCAACACACTCGAGATGCATAATCCAGCTCCGTTCGAATTTATAAAATGGTGTTTGCTTGTCGTATGACGACATGCCAGGATAAGTTATGGACCTAGTGGTGCACAAATTGCCGATCTATCCCGATTGTCCCAGTACAGCAAGCAAAAGGAAGTTTCAAAACTGATTTCGCTGATAAGATCAAGAGAAGAAGTCACAAAAACAGTTTGAAGGCGGGGTAATTCGAGTGGCCCGATATACCACGTGGTTGGCCAATGTGGTTCCAGTAAACCAAAAAAGACCGGAAAACCCGGGTGTGTGTAGATTACCGAGAATTTGAACAGGGCAAGTCCCAAAGATAATTTCCCCTGTTAACTAACATTCACATCCTTGTGATAACTGCCCATAACATGAATATCAGTCTTTCTGGACTGTTACGCAGGATATCACTCAAGTGTTGATGGATGAAAGGATGCCGAAAAGAGCTTTCACTACACCAATG